>NW_023606362.1:0-120001 GCF_013339745.2 Dermacentor silvarum
CGCTGCCTTCTCAATTCGTCATAGCTCTGGCACAGGGTTACCACCTCAGACACAGTGCCAGGAGACTTCGCAAGAAGCATTTGAAAAACATCGTCGTCGACACCCTTCATAATATGCTGTATTTTGGTACTTTCGCTCATTGAGGCATCGACGCGCCTGCAGAGATCGATTATGTCCTCAATATAGGCGGTAAAAGTTTCATTGGGTTCCTGTGCCCGTGTGCGCAGCCGTTGTTCGGCGCGTAACTTCCGCACGGCAGGGCGACCGAAAACGGCAGATATTGCCTCCCTGAAAGCGGACCAGTTCTCAAATTCCGATTCGTGGTTCGTATACCACAGCTTCGCCACGCCAGCCAGGTAAAAGTTCGCGGTACTCAACTTAGCAGCGTCATCCCACTTGTTGGGTCCACTAACTTTTTCGTAGGACGACAGCCAGTCCTCGACGTCCTGGTCTTCCGTACCCGAAAAGACCGGGGGGTCTCGCTGGCGAACCAGGCCGGGGCAAACAGTGGCCGGGAGAGGTGGCGGCGGTTGGGTAGCGTCAGCTGGCATGGTCGAGTGCAACGTGCGGGATCGGAGTTCCAGGGTGCCGGCGATGTGCGTACCCAGCACGATCCACCAAATGTAAAGAGGTTTATTGGGCGAATCCAACAAACAGGCGGCAGCTCGGAACAGTAGGCAGGGAGAACAAGATGGTGGTGTCCGAACGCCAATCTCGTGCCTTCTCCTCGTGATGATGATCGCCGGGATGTCCTTCTCTTCATTTCTTCATTATAATAATAATAATAATAATAATAATAATAATAATAATAATAATAATAATAATAATAATAATAATAATAATAATAATAATAATAATAATAATAATAATAATGTCACTTTACCGCGCTCAATGTTGTAGAGCATTATGTGATGCTTTATACCTCGGCTGGTATTCCTTACTACTTTTTTGTTTTTGTTTCTTTCATTTGTTAATTTTTTTCTACATTCATTAGTCGCTGGAGGTTATTTTTTATGTTTCATACAACCAGCCGATCGGTGGCCTATTTTCCGACGGTAAAATCATTTAAGAAATAACACAAAATGAAGTCGGACCATGAAGATATTGAGGAGGAAGATGATCTTTATGAAGGGAAGAAAAGTTTGTTTAGCACAAGTACACGGGAAAGAAAGAATACACAAGATAGAGCGCTCTTATTTTCCCCTTGCGTTAAACCAATTTTTTATCATCATCATCATCATCATCATCATCATGATGAGCCTATATGTCCACTGCAGGACGAAGGCCTCTCCCTGCGATCTCCAAATACCCCTGTCTTGCGCTAGCTGATTCCAACTTGCGCCTGCAAATTTCCTAACTTCATCACCCCACCTAGTTTTCTGCCGTCCTCGACTGCGCTTCCCTTCTCTTGGTATCCATTCTGTAATTCTAACGGTCCACCGGTTATACATCCTACGCATTACATGGCCTGCCCAGCTCCATTTTTCCGCTTAATGTTAACTAGACATTTGAAATCGGCTATCCCTGTTTGTTCTCTGATCCACACTCCTCTCTTCCTGTCTCTTAACGTTAGGCCTAACATTTTTCGTTCCATCGCGCTCTTTGTGCTGTCCTTAACTTGTTCTCGAGCTTCTTTGTTAACCTCCAAGTTTCTGCCCCATATGTTAGCACCGGTAGAATGCATGATTGTACACCTTTATTTTCAACGACAGTGGTAAGCTCCCAGTCAAGATTTGGCGATGCCTGCGGTATGCAATCCAACCCAATTTTATTCTTCTGTAAATTTCTTTCTCATGATCAGGGTCCCCTGTGAGTAATTGACCTAGATAAACGTACTCCTTTATAGACTCTAGAGGCTGACTGGCGATACTGAATTCTTGTTCCCTTGCCGGGCTATTCAACATTATGTTTGTCTTCTGCATATTAATTTTCAACCACACTCTTACACTTTCTCGGTTAAGGTCCTCAATCATTTGCTGTAATTCGTCCCCATTGTTGCTGAATAGGACAATGTCATCTGCAAACCGAAGGTTGCTGAGATATTTGCCGTTGATCCTCACTCCTAAGCCTTCCCAGTCTAAGAACTTGAATACTTCTTCTGAGCATGCAGTGAATAGCATTGGAGATATTGTGTCTCCTTGCCTGACCCATTTCTTGATAGGTATCTTTCTACTTTTCTGGTGGAGAACCAAGGTTGCTGTGCAATCCTTGTAGATATTTGCCAAGATATTCAGGTATGCTTCCTGTACTCCTTGATTACGCAATGCCTCTATGACTGCGGGTATCTCTACTGAATCAAATGCTTTTTCATAATCTGTGAAAGCCACATAGAGAGGTTGATTGTACTCCGCAGATTTCTCTATTACCTGATTGATGTCATGGATATGATTCATCGTAGAATATCCCTTCCTGAAGCCACCCTGTTCTCTTGGTTGGCTGAAGTCAAGTGTTGCCCTGATTCTATTCGAAGTTATCTTGGTGAATATTTTACACAATACTGAAAGCAAGCTAATGGGTCTATAATTCTTCAATTCTTTAACGTCTCCCTTCTTATGGATGAGTATAATGCTGGCGTTCTTCCAGCTTTCTGGTACACTTGAAGTCGTGAGGCATTGCGTATAAAAGGCCGCAAGCTTTTCAAGTATGATATCTCCTCCATCCTTGATTAAATCGACTGTTAGTCCATCTTTTCTAGCAGATTTCCCCCTGGTGATGTCTTTTAAGGCCCTTATAACTTCATCGCTAGTTATAGAAGGCGCTTCCGTATCCTGTTCATCACTACTTCGAATGAAAATAGCTTGGCTGCTCTGGGTACTGTATAGGTCAGTAGAGAATTCTTCCGCTGCTTTTACTATCTCATCGAAATTGCTGATGATATTACTCTGCATATCTTTCAGTGCATACATTTTGCCTTGTCCTATGCCTAGTTTTCTTCTCATTGATTATATGCTGCGTCCATATTTTACTGCTTCCGTAATACTTTCCACGTTATAATTTCGGATATTCATTACTTTCTTCTTGTTGATCAATTCAGCGAATTCTATCTGATCTCTCGAGTTTGACATTTTCATGTTTTGCCGTTTCTTTATTAGGTACTTTGTTACTTTGGAGAGCTTACTTACTGGTTGCCTTGGTGCCTTACCTCCCACTTCAATTGCTGCTTCTAAGATCAACCTAGTTACGGTTTCATTCATTATCTCCATGTTGTCTTTATCTTCCTGTTCTAAAGCTGCATATTTGTTTGTGAGCGCCAGCCTGAATTGGTCTGCCTTTACCCTTACTGCGTCTAGCTTGGCCTGTTTCTTCATGACTAACTTTATTCTTTCTCTCTTCAAATTGAGAGAAGTCCTAGACCTCACTAACCTATGGTCAGTGCACTTTACCCTACCCAACACTTCTACATCCTGCACTATGCTGGGATTGGCAGAGAGTATGAAATCTATTTGATGCCTTGTTTTTCCATTAGGGCTTTTCTAGGTCCACTTCCTGTTGCTGCGCTTCCCGAACAAGGTATTTATTATTCGGAGCCTATTCCTTTCCGTGAATTCTACCAACGTCTCTCCTCTAGTGTTCCTAGAATCGATGCCGTAGTTGCCAATTGCTTGCTCACCAGCGTGCCTTTTCCCCACTTTTGCATTGACGTCGGCCATGACTGCAGTATACTGAGTTTGCACCTTTCTCAATGCTAATTCAACATCTTCATAAAACTGTTCGATTTATTCATCATCGTGACTGGAGGTTGGGGCATATGCTTGTATTACCTTCATTATATACCTCCTATTCAGCTTTATTATGATGACTGCTACCCTCTCATTAATGCTGTAGAATTCACCAATGTTGCCCGCTATGTCCTTATTGATTAGAAATCCTACTCCAAATTCTCTCTTATCTGGAAGACCTCCGTAGCAGAGGACGTGGCCATTAGTCACCACTGTATAAACCTTACCAGTTCTTCTAACCTCACTAAGGCCAATAATATCCCAGGGTATAGGTGATAATTCTTCAAATAGCCCTGCTAAGCGCGTACCAACAAGCACAAACCAGTCATGAAGATGAAGCGCAAGTCGCCTAATGGCTCCTCATCATAAAAAGCAGGCAGATCCCACGCCCTGTGGGAATCAATGTTATGCGAAGCAGTGTGCGGTGAGCCTACCAATTTAAGGAAAAGACCATGAAAGCACGAAGACGTCGGCGGAAGTTTCATGACCTACATGACACGCATGTCATGACATTCATGTCATGAGTCCTCAGGAGTCCCTTTAGCTACTCCTAAGAGACCTTAAGGCGAAATACTTAGTCATGCTCATGACTGTGACTGCGACCATTAACCTTTATCTTTCACTTACTACCACATCCGAACCCATTTGGTTCGTTTTTGAGTGTTAATCTTTTTTCGCTGAGTCATTGTCATTTTTGCTGAGTGATGGTATGACTCTGGCTTCTACCACCATCTATTAGTGTTTCCTTCACTTAGTACCCACGTCCGAACCCATTTCTGTGGTTTTTGAGTGTTAATATTTTTTTGCTGTCATTGCCATTTTTGATGAGTCATGCTCATGACTATGGCGTCTACCAGCATCATTTAGTGTTTCATTTACTTTGTACCCACGTCCGAACCCATTTCAGTTGTTTTTGAGCGATAATATTTTTTGCTGAGCCATTGTCATTTTTGCTGAGTCATGCTCATGACTATGACTTCTAGCATTATCCTTTAGTGTTCCCTTCACTACGTCCGTAGTGAAGTACCCACGTCCGAACCGATTTCGGTGATTTTGAGTGGTAATGCTTTTTCGCTGGGTCATTGTCATTTTAGGCGGCTGTTTTATGACCTGCATGACACGTATGTCATGACATGTCATGACGTATCATCTTTGTTCGTCATACACTTTTGTCATAGGATGCCAATTTTGGTAAATATCAAGTTAACGATACGACCATGAGAGCACCAAGACGTAGGCGGATAGATGGATAGATAGATAGATAGATAGATAGATAGATAGATAGATAGATAGATAGATAGATAGATAGATAGATAGATAGATAGATAGATAGATAGATAGTGTCAAAGTGGCTAATGCTCGCCAAGAAATGCTTCGAATTTAAAACCTAGGAAGTGCAAAATATTTGGGTGCATGCCAAATAACCACGCGTGGTCAGCGCTGTGATCCGGACGTCTTTATGAACTCAAAATCATCAACATTGCCTCCGTCACATTTTCCCAAACCGGTGTGTGTACCAAAATGCGCACTACTTATATGTAGTACACAACGTAGTGCTATTGTTAGCCCGTCATTTACTACGCTTGGTTTTGTCACTGCAGTGAAAGGGGCGTGTCAGGCGGCGCCTACTGCGGTGTCCACAGCGCTATCGTTAAGGATCCTGCTACAAATCAAAGATGCATTCGAAAGAAAAGTCTTCCGTGGGGTCTGGCACAAACAGCGGAATTGATGGCCCCTTTGTAGAGGTGCGGACCGATGGCGGTTCATTTATTTCTTCTTTTGCGATCGAAAAGCTCATCACTTTCAGGAGCTGGACAAAAGGAACTTTCCGTGTAAGGCGTTACCGCAGGCGTCCGTGGACAGCGCTATTGTCCGGCACTTTCGGTGACCTGGTGGTACGAACACTGGACCAAAATGTGGGCGCCGCTTACGGCACAGTTTTGCTGGCCTTTGTTGTCTCCCCAACGCTGATGGGTGACTCGGCGGCTTTTCCGTCCTTTCAAACAGCTGGTTCGGGCTGGGGTGCCAAGAATCCACATGGAATGGAGCTTTTTTTTTTTTTTTTTTTTTTTTGTGGACTGGCGGTTTTATGGCGAGTGTATTGCCTCATCTTTGTATGGATGACTGCGTGTGTGTGTTTGTGTGTGTGTGTGTGTGTGTGTGTGTAAGAGCTCGCGCCCGCGCACGCGCGTGTGTGACCCTGAAGCATCTGATTCGGCCCATATTTGTCAAGCGGTGACATCAAGATACGGAGTAGCTTGTACAAT
This sequence comes from Dermacentor silvarum, assembly GCF_013339745.2. Classification (NCBI taxonomy): domain Eukaryota; kingdom Metazoa; phylum Arthropoda; class Arachnida; order Ixodida; family Ixodidae; genus Dermacentor; species Dermacentor silvarum. The sequence goes on from NW_023606362.1 coordinate 5,987, forward strand.
GGTGATTCACTTTGGAAGAAGCGGGTAGTGCATATATGAACATAGGATGAAACTTGCGATTTAGCGGCATGATTCATTTACGCATGACTTTCTTAAAGGGGCAGCATTCAGTATGCATCTTAAAAGGTGAGTGGCGCCCCCGGCGGTCAATGGTGAACCAAAATGAAGGCTCTGGGTGCCCCTTTTTTACCGTTATCGCAAGAAAGTTTGCAGCATTATCATGTAAGTTGCGATATAATTAGAAGTATGGAACCCGAAGCTTTCTCTCCGAGTGAAGATCAGCGTGAAGCCTGTCCTCTTTTCCTTCTCTCTAAGCAACTTTATGAAAAGAAAACAAAACTTTCGTACCTTTACTCCATGAGGCGATCTTAGATCTACTATCCTCGCATGATAGTTATTTCATTTCATTTTATTACCTTAAAAACCTTTTGCGAGGTATTACATAAGGGGCAATTTATATTGGCAGGCTGCTAATTTCGATAATTTTTTCACGTTGTTGCTCGTCTGCCTATATTGTTTACTTGTTTTTCACATAAACTTTCGATGCACAGTCGAGTTGCTTTCAAAGGCTAAGCATCAATTGCGATAGCAAATTAGTAGAGAGCTATACGGAGTAAGGATAGTAGTTTTATCAGCTGTATAAACTTGGACATGCAGCAGCACCAGCAACGTGCAGAACTGCTGTCGACGCTGTCGGCGTTTTGCCCGCGTTCGCAATAAACGCGCGCGGCGTTGGTGACTCTTGCCGCTGCCTCTGGGGGCAGCTCAGAGGTTTTCGACGAGATCAGAATGGCACACTCGTCGAGCAGCGTCGGAAATCTTACCCACCTTCTCGCCTCGCGACGTTTTTAGGGGCGAAGCTCCTTAGGGTGTGGGTCGTTCCCTCCTCTGTAGTAGTAGTAGTAGTAGTAGTAGCAGTAGTAGTAGTAGTAGTAGTAGTAGTAGTAGTATGTAGCCACCTGTAGTTTTATGAAGTGTTCACTAGATGGCGTTCCGGTTCCGGATCCACTTCCGGTTCGACTTTGCCCGTGCGAACGCGGACAAAACGCCGACGGCGTCGACAACAGTTCTGCGCGTTGCTGGTGCTGCTGCATGTCCAAGTTTATACAGCTGATGAAACTACCTTGAGTCGACCCCATGGCTGCTTCGCATACTACTCAGGGTTCCCCTACGGGAAGATGGTGTAATGTTCTCTCTCGTTCCCAACGCGCGTTCTCTTTATCTCTCGTCCGTAGCTGTGGTTTACCCGAATGATCCCCCGGTGCTTCGCCCACTCATCATCACTCACTTCGTGGATATGCTGTGATTTTTTATATAAATACGCATTTGGTGCCGCAGCTAAACGTCGCCCAGCACGTTCTTGACGTGCTGCACCAGAAGCGGTCACCATAGTTTTTCAAACATTCGTGGGAGAGTGGTCCACTTCTCCAAGCTGCCAGGACGCAGGTTGTGTGGTAATTTGGAACGTAAGGTCTTTTTTGAGGATGGCGTTTGCAGGGCACTCCCACAAGGTACGTTTATTTGTAGGAAAGGCCCCGCATTATTTACAAGGGGGGGGGGGGGGGGGGGAGTTGCACAGTAATTTTCTGCTGCTGAGCAGGAGGTCGCTGCTTCGGCTCATGGCGCAGCGGCCGCCTTCCAGTGGAGGCAAAAACACTCTTGTGCCGTACTTTGGGTGCTCGTCAAAGCACCCTTGGTGATTCATATAAATCTGGACCATGGCGTATTTCATAACTGGGCCACTAAGCAGTTTCGGTCACCATACAGATTTCTCCAGAAAAATAAAAAAAGAAAGAAATAACGAAATGAAAAGTTGACAGCATCGAATGCGTCACCACTGTCTTTGCCTCCCGATGTTCGTACATAGAAACTCGCAAGATTCACAGCAGCCCAGTTCTCTTTTATCAGCACTGAAAATATGCACTCCGTGTGCTTCCTTTGTAGTGCACGTTGTGTGCAGGTGGTCAAAATTAATCCGGAGCCCTCCACTACGGCGTGCCTCATAATCGGAACTGGTTTGGGCACGTAAAACCCCAGAAAGAAGAAGAAATATGCAGTCGCGAGCAAAATTTTAGGGACAGTAGCGTCAGCAAACAAAATGTACGTTTCTTTTAGCACAACTCCGGCGACGTGAAACTGATTCAATACGTTGCATTGGTCAAACAGATGCGCGTAGGCTGTAACACTTGATTTCAGCCGGCAGACCAGTGCAGCGAATCAAAGTATTTTTTTACTGCACCGCTGGTCGTCGATCTTTTCCTCGCGAATCTACAACAACAACAACAAAAAAAGTATTTCAGGCAAGTCCTATAGGTGGAAATTCATTATTTCGCTTGTAACATCTGTTGTAAAATTTATGACACCTAAGGTAAATAATTATTAGCCTTCAAAGCGACCCACCGATGCTATATACTATATCATACAAATCAATGTCATGCGAGAACAAGGTGAAAGCAGGAGCCAACGTTTCGACAAGTTGGCTTGTCTTCTTCAAGGCCTCGAAAATGACCAATCCACTCGTCGAAACGTTGGCTCCTGTTTTCTCCTTGTTCTCGTGTTGGTGATTGTCTGGAATTCCCCCGCCCCCCTCCTCCACTTCCGGCCCTTTTTACTTTGCATAATATCGCGTTCTCTATAAAAAATAAAGGGGTGGTAGTTTTCTTGTTCCCTTCTTTGTTATTTTTTTGCCAGTGTAAAACTCCGCGCAACGTAATCATACGTGCACCAGCTAGTCCCTTTTATTACTTTACTTAACTGTATTATATGATACGCTTTAATAATAATAACAATCAATCAATCAATCAATCAATCAATCAATCAATCAATCAATCAATCAATCAATCATGTTTATTTAACGTGCCCAGGAACAACCCTAAGGTCTGAGTGCTGGCGCACGCATACATTACAAACCAAAAACAAGACACTCAGGGAAAAATCATTAAAAAAATAAATGAATAAAAATAAAAATTGTGAAAAGAAGAAAGTACCGACAACAAAGCGCAAACTAAATACAAAAGAAAAAGGAGGAGAAGCGCACTTGAACAATGCATAAAATTATAACACAAGGCAAAGCTCGTAAAAGAAAGATGACAAGGAGTTATGAAAGATATCAAGTTCACGAAAGTAAGCGTTATAAAGATTCTGTATTCTGTGGACAGTTGAGTGTTCGTGATGACAGACAGGAACATGGAAAGGTCTATGTTCTCTGGTGATCTTGCGTGGGATACGGAACGTGACACAGCTGAGAAGTTCGGGACACGTGAGGTTACCGTGAAGGAGTTTAAAGAGAAACAGGAGATCAGCGCGATTACGTCGGTCGCGAAGTGAGGGCAATGACAACAATCCAACAGTGCTAGTACAGGGTGCAATGTACAGGTTTGCAAAGCGGTGATTATATATGCTTAGAAACTTTTTCTGGACAAATAATAATAATAATAATAATAATAATAATAATAATAATAATAATAATAATAATAATAATAATAATAATAATAATAATAATAATAATAATAATAATAATAATAATGCATTATTATTGATCATGTAAACGTATATAAGCACAACAAAGGTATAACGAAAAGGGGGCTATTGTTTCCTAAAGAGGACACCACGCCCACTGGCTTGAAAGGAATAAGGAAAAATGATAAGATACGAAAAATGGAGATAAAGAAAAACGAAAGATGAGGTAGGCACATCGCAGCACATCACATCACACCCTTCAATGCTAAATACTACGTATATCAAATGGAAACAAAGTTGTATGTATCACAAATAATTCACAGCATTATCTATCTAAACAACACTTTTTTAATATAGCAAAATTTATAATCACTCATTCAAACATCATTTCCCATATATTTCATTTTCTGCATGTTCTTACGTACATTTCAGGCATTATTTAACCACCCCTTCACGTTATTGTTTTAAAGAAACGGCCTACAGTCGAGTAAGTGCGGTAATAATCGTATTAGCCATTAACCCTCGAATTCTGATGTACACCACTGCTATAAAGCTTGGCCGACGAAATTTATTAGTTCATATCAAATCTCCTGTTTTTAGGAACCAGAAGCAGTCGTTATCTCACCAGTATTAAGTAACAAAGAGTAGTGGCATATGAAACTGCACAACTCGAAGAATTTCACCGCGACAGGTATGGGCAGCCCGAGTGAGATCTGTCGCTTGCGCCGCGTCTTCCTCTTGGTCGCTCGTTCGCTCGTTACACCCTGCGCGCTCTAGAATAACTCCAACGCAGAGGGTGACAGAGCAGCGATTAACGGAGCATCTTATTTAATTTTTTTTTTTTTGCGACTACGACGCCGAAGGTAACGACCAGTACAATTTCCCTTCCAAGTAAATTTTCAGCAGCGCTTCCCAGAGTGATACCGCTGGCTCGTGGACCTGAGCTTTATTAATAGCTTGAGCTCCCTCTGACTCCCTGAGCCACATTTTTCACGTTACAGTTTTCGTGTTCGGCTGACCAGAGGAAGGAGGAGAGAAAAGGAAGAAGGCGAGTATGTTAAGCAGAAATGCGTCTGGTTGGCTACCCTACACTGGGGGACGGGAAAGGGGGAGTAGAAAGATGAGATGGAGAGAGGAGGAAGGAAAGACGCAGTGAGTTTGGCCTCACCATCTATACTCCAAATCAGAAGTTCCCTTCAGCACTGTGGAGGCTACCGGGTCCTCAGCCAATAGGAAGGGCGACTAGCCCCTGCACATGTGTTCTTCCGCGCTGCATCGTCTGCTCAGCGTCTCCACGGCGTCTGCTCGCCGTGCTGTCGATACACGCTCATTGCAGTTATTGTGGCCGGCTTATTACCCTAAAAAATACTAGAAAACAATGAAACAAGCAACTGCGTCGGGAATTCGAGACAGTATGGCAACTTTAACGTTACTAATTATGTAGCAACGGTACAAATTAGACACTTTCTGCAAAAAAAAAAAAAAAAAAACGCAGTGCATGCGCAGTGTGATTTATTGTGCTGCCGAAGATCGCTAGGCGCTCATTGCGGCTAACCTAATTCTTGAGCGCTTCACTTTGCAAAACATCTGTGCAGATATTTAGCGAATTTAAGAAGAAATCATGTTAAAAATACTTATATAGCCCATATTCACGATTTAAATTTTCACGTGTGTCCGGAAAGCATCGCACATCCCTGGCACCCAAAGTCTTCCTCGTTCTGCTAGCATCCTCATCGGAGCTGGTGTCCTCCCCGAGGCTGACAACGACCGGTTGCTGGTTGTCGATAAATTCGTCAAGAATGTGGTCCATTTCCCTCATCTTGTCCTCTTCGTCGATGACATGCTTTACACAATTCTTCCCCTTCTGTGCACTCACTTGTGAGTAGCGTTCGCTATAAGCTTTTACAGCGTAAGCTGTTCTGAGCTCATTCCAATAGCCGTTTCGGTTGGCGATGGGCACGTGTCCGCCGCCTGTGTTCGGTGTCCGTAACCGCTATCGCCGCAACCAAGAAAAGAAAGTACCCAGTTCCCGCCGGGATCGAACCCGGGCCCGCTGCGCGGCAGTCGGATACTCTACCACTGAGCCACGCAAGCGATTACTATCAGGCAGCGGAAAAATGCCCTTTTCCTAGTAGTTACACTTCTCATAATGGTGCCCGTATATCTCCTCGTGGTAGTCTCCTGTGCTCTTTTTTGCTTGAAATACTTCTCCTGCCGGTTGAATAAAACCGTTCTCGTTTTCGCACTGCGTCACAATCAGTCGGGCCCCCTTACCGCTGGGATTCTACAGGCCGACAGACAGTTCCCACCTCTTGGCTTGCTCTGCCGTTTTCACACTCTCTTCGACCCACACCCGATTCGTCGGGAGTCTCACGTTAAAACATGTTTCGTCCGTGTAGAAAATGGGTCTTCCTTGGCGACGCAGTTCTCTTATTTGACGCAAGTACTTGCGGCGCCACTGAATGACGTGTGTAGCTTCAATAAGGAGAACATTACGGTACCGTTCTTTAAATCGGAAGCCGATCTTTCTGAGCATGCGATGCATTGTCGATGATGACAGTGAAGGCAGCGTTTCATCTGCGTTAAAGTGGTCGGTAAGCTTCTTCACTGTAGTTATTTCATTTCTCTTGAAATAGTCATGGACCACTCTTCGCAGGACACCCAAATCGTACTCGTCGACTTTCTTTTTCCTATCACGACCTTTGCCGCCACGGGATAACTTCTTCGGGGACGCCAATTTGCCATTTATGCGAAGTTCAGTGACCCACTTGTGAAGCGAGTGTTCGCTGACGTTGGTCTGGAGTGCGGTTCTCTTTATAACCGCGTTAACACTGGCGCACTTACCGAGTTTTCTGCGGACCGCACCAACTTCGCCTTCTTCGAAAAATGAGATAACATTGAGTTGTAACGCCCCGGTGACTCACTGGACGCCATTTGTGGTGTACACACAGGATGGACGACACAACGGACACGGATTCCGCCGTCTGTAGGCGACGAACGAAGAGCGCACTTTCGAGCAGACGACAACGCCACAGTCGAATACATGACGGTACCAGCCGAAGCGAGTGCCTTCCGCCTCGAATCTATGAAGTCGTCGTCATGCGCTGTGTGGCCCGTAAGTTCCAAATTGACGCTTGTATTTGCTTCAGATTTGTGTCCTGACGCTTCAAAAGCAATGGTTTCGTAACTATATTGCGCTATTTCCAAAACTATTACCAAATTCTAGGTACATTAGGCTTAACAGGCGTGGCAAAAGAAATACCTGACCTCGCAAATAACGACAAAATGTACCTGATGCTTTGTCCTCAGCGAGAGATGAAACAAACCGATGGCTGATTTCACCATTTATTTATTGCTGTCGGCGCAGTGCACGAGTAGCAAGCGCAACTTCGGGTCGAAGCGGGCGCTCCGTTCGGCGTGGGTGCTGCCATGTTGATTTGTAATCAGAGTTGCTGGCGTTTACCGATACAACAATTAAAGGCATACGACGCACATGCGAAAGGGAATAAACGTATTATCTATCTTTATGACGTGATACGCGCCAAAAAAAGTGCGGATGTCTCAACCCTGCCAATTACAAGGCCATTACATATGCAACTATGTTTCGCTTGCTATACACCCCGTTGCTTTGGTAGTGCTGAACGGTAGTGGTGAGATGGAGAATACCTCTGTGACACGAGCACGCAAAACTATTTTACCGAGTTGAAAGAATTTTGAATGAAGAGGTTTTGCGCAGCAGACACACGGCACCGACGATCTCATTTTAGTGTTTCCTTCTGGACATGCTACCGAAAGCGTGGCGCTAGCGTTCCAAACAATGTCGACCAGAATACACTGATGTATCTCGAAATATAAAGTGAAAACTTATTGTATATTACACGTTTTTCAAATAAATTTAACAACGCCTGATTAAGAAACGTTAATGTAAAGATTTATTGTAGTAGTTTAAAGAGCGTTTGCAGAACTAGCGAAGTGCACATGCTTGTCTGGCAACATTGGGCTGCTTTTTCCAGCGTTACTGGGTTTACAACACCTTCTGCGCGACATCAAATTACTTTCTATGATGAGCCAAGGCGAGAGAAAAGTACGCATTTGCTTATTTTCTTTAATACATAATAATTGCTGGCGCCCACTGGTTTCGAGGCTACTCCTTTTCGCCGTAAAGGAGATCGACGAACTCCGCTTCCAGAAAAGACCGCTTCTGAACAAGAGATCGCTCCCTGTCGTGTGTCTGTGGGCGAAATTATTTTTCGGGAGAAGTCTTTTTGCTCAAAAGACTTTCGAGTGCCCGTGTGACAGGGGTATAAGGTCCGCTACATGCATGTAATAGGCATAATGGCCTAGTGCCCATAATGGCAATGCCGCGCAATGAATTAGTAAAGGTCACGAACCTTGAGAACAGGCTGCAGCGCGGGAATTTTAATTCCGAGAGCACGTCTTTTTATTACTAATAAAGCCAAGAGGTCATATTAACAACTAAGTGGATTCTACGACATTACTAATGAAAAGGATTAACGGGTGCGGACAAGGTTACGAAAGAAAGGAGGTAGTTAGACGTCTGCATAGGAAAGCTTAACAAAGCCCAAGAAGCAGAAAGCTTACGAAGGATATCACCGGAAAGGATAGGGAGAGAAAGAAGAAAGCCTTAGCGCTGTGCATTATTAAAACCACTCACAGCATGGACTCATGTCCGGCGTAGCGCGGCGGCTCCATTATTCATGGCTTTCTGCCAGCGAAGTAACAAAAGCGCAGTCTTAGTTTATGACAGCACATATTGTAGAAGGTTTATTCTATGCTAATCCGTCAAGTGTACGTGAAGAGAAAACTCGTTAGTGGCGTTTTATTGTGTTCGTTGAGGCCGTCTCTTCTCGCCCGCATAAATTTTAATATTAAGAGATAATTTATTTCATGCAGTTGTGCCTCCGCGCATAACATCGGCGGCTTCTGCTTCGCGGTTCAGTCGATGCCGCTTTCGGCGACGGAGACTTCCTAACGTTTGCCTAAAATGTGACACTTTCTTAAAGGAGACAGGCACATTATACGAACAAGGGAGGGTACCAGGTGGCAATGTTTGGTATAGAAACGTTTCGAGCGTCAGCAGCTCACACGTATCAGCTGGCGCGTGACTGACGTATATGAGCCGGGGGTCCGGAGCCTGAGAGCCATGAAATATTGGCATAATCGATAGCGCACTAGTTTTCACCACGGGCAGGGACGTACGCTGACGTACACAGGGACGAACCAGGCGCCCTTGGCGTGGAAACTGAATTCACTTCAACGTCCATATGACAACTTTGTTTAAGTGTAAAGTGATTTGTTAGGTTAGTAAATACATTCACTCTTTTATTGGACGGGGCGTAAAACGCATTCTTGTCACTTCGTCGGAGGTTGTCGACGTACGTTGGACACTGGCTCCACTTCCAGTTCACGAAGGTTCGCCTATATTCGTAGCGCGCAAGGACTTCAAGTAACTGCGATCAGAGCCGCACAACTTGCTCGCTCTCAGCAGGTGCAAATTCCTTCATGTCAATTCAACTTTGTTTTTTCCATACGAAATAGTGCCTGTGGTGCGCAGTTCACTGTCGTGTCAGTGGACAGCTAACAATTTTTGAACAGCAGAGCTGTTTAAGCTCTTGTGTAGGTCGCGTAGTGCGGACAGCAACTGTGACCGATCCTGGAGGTAATGCAGAAAGGGTCCAAGCGCAATGAGACATACCCCTGCGAACTAGCGAACCTGTTTAAGCTCGAGGATGGCCCATCGAGTGTACGCCGCAAAACCTCTTCCTGGCGATGACGTCACCATGCGTGGTCTAGCAACGCTTCACCCCAGCGGCGCCGACCGCGTCGAGCTTCGCCGCAGCTGCGTGAGCCGTGACGCCATCGCGAGCGCCCCATCGCTTCGCCTTCGCTTTGCCAAACCATGACGTCACCGTGCCGTGCGGAGTGGTTTGCCGTGGCTGCGCAGACACGGAGCATAGCCTCCTATATTTTTAAAAAATATAGGAGGCTATGCACGGAGCTAAGCCGTGACGTCATTGCGCCGACCCACGGGATATATAACTCCGTGTCGCCGCCGCGGCGACACCGAAGCCCCGCCGTCTCCGCGCCGAGCACATCGCAGCGAAGGATGGACCGGCCGAAGAAAGCCGCCACGCCGTTACTCGAGAGTGAGTGAGACGACTTCGGTGCGATCCCGAGTATCGCGCAGCGGAAGCGGCGGCGAAACGTCGCTGATTCGCAGAAGATCCGGAGTTACGAGTCCGCGAAACCGAACAAAAGCGTTTGAGCGTCCAGAAGCCTCCAGATACTTTAATGACGGAGTGTGCGTTGCTCCTTGGGCTGTCGATGATTCCGGGGTGATCTTGCGCAGAACGCGGCCGAGTCTCGAAGCATTACCTCAAAAGAACTTGGCTGAACCGAGATAGAGCTAGGTGGGGTCGCCAGCTTCGCTGTTTGCGCAGTCTTCGCACCACTAGTGTGAAGCTGCCCCTCATTTTTTTTTCTCCAGGTCTGGTAAGCACAAGTTCCAATAGCGCAATAAGACCATAGAGGCACCCAACCTATAAATTGACGGTTCTACATTCGCGACTCCACAAACAGGCGACGTTCATATCTGTCCTGCGCTCGTGCAAGGATTGAACAGCGAGCGAGTCGATATCTCTATGCTGACAGCAGAATATTCACTTAGGTGAGCTTTATAAGAACGGATTATAAACATCTCTTTGCCGCTTCATTTCTCGGGGTCAAATGGTCTTACCACAACGTTGGCCCCGTAGTCATTCTCGCCGCCTTTGAGGTAGTATATAGGCACTGGTTGTAGAATGTTTCGCTAGCTTTAGAGCTATATACATAGATAACCAGCAACGTTAGTGGATATGCAGTGTATGTACATTTGTAATGTTCTTTTGTGCGCACCCAGGATGGCCATGCTTATCGGTATATCTTGATTATCTCCAAAGCAGCGCTGATTATCCATTGTTAAAATTGGGAATCGTGGTCTCGGAGTCTGGCGTCACATTGAGGGTCGCCCTATAGCCTGCGCCGCCGGTGCGTCTCGAAACAGGTAGCTGGCCTACGCTACCGGGCCGTCACACGGAGGCTTAGCGGGCCTACGCCGTCGTCCGCGCCTTCTTGACGAGGGTTGCTTCTTTAGTGATGAGCACGAGGTCGAGAGGTTGAAGGAAGGGAACAGGGGGTTTATTTACATAGGAGAGGCAAACCTATTTACAGAGAAAGGTCATACTCGTGCTGGCAGGAGCACGGAGCACAGTACATCGTAGCACGCAGAAGCTACATGTCAGAGCTACTACGTCGTTCTGAGGGGGCATAGTCCACACACTGAGGATGTCTCTAAAAACCAGTCCGTCTTCCCTAGATCGCTCGCTAGGAAAATAGGTAATGTGCCAATCAACCAGTCCGGTCAGCGCCTCCGAGGAGAAGAAGGATGAGACGAAGCACACGCGCGCCCCCAAGCTGATTCTGGAAAAGGGGAAGCAAGCATACCAGTCCCAGTGTTTCACTGACGACCGGGTAGAGGCCAATGGCCCAAGCTCGCCCGGAGGTAAAGCCACTCCAGGTCCTGGCGTCTCTCACAAGTTATGCGGAAACCCACGCCGAAGTCTACCCACGCTGAAGTCTACCAGTTTGTCGTCACTGAAAAACGCATCTTCTGGTAGGAATGCCGAATCTTTCAGGATTTCTGTGTTCACGTTGACTCGGCGGAATGCTGTTTGACGGTGGTACCACAATGATCCCGGCCTCCGCTCTTCGGCGAATACACCATACCTAACACTATGTAGGCTATAGTGTTACATATTTACATCATCGTCATCATGCAAATGTGCATTTGAGGTGCCTAATCCTAAGTCTATGACCTAGTGCCGCGTGTTAGTCAATTAAGAAGCCAGAAATGTATCGCAAGGCTCAGAAATGTTAGGTGTTTATCTGACTGAGAGCTCTCTTGGAGCCCTCAGGCGTCTTACATGAAAAACAAAATACAAGTAATTTTCTATATCCTTCTTCTCCTCCTAGGGTTTTTAGACACCACACTTCTACGGCGAGAGCTGGCGCTGACATTAGGGCACCCTCGCATGAGGTTGACCTGCCTGCTTTTGGTCTTAACTCTCTCTTTTTCACTTGTGTGCGTTCACTTTGCCCGAAAAAAGGTACAGTTGGATATTTCTTGCTCTTTCTGCACATCGGGCGTCAGAACTAACGCTCATTAGTTAGTTTCTGACGCCTTAATGACGTGCCTACCAACTTATGGGCTAGGCCGTCCCTGCGCACAAAAGGTGGCAGCAGCCGTTCTTTCCGGACGGCTCTTGGCGTGCCTGTTTTGTCATTGTAATGGGAAACCATTTCTTCCTAATGTGTTCTTTGGGCGCGCCCACGCCGGCGTCGCTAAGGACCCCGTGGCCGCGCTATGTCCTCCTGACGCCCGAAGAAAGTTGGGGGCGGGGTGCGTGATAGAGAAGCGGCGACAGCAGAAGAGGCACTGGGCCAGCTGTCTCCTGGTGGAAACCTTCTTTGTCGTGCCACACAAAAGACATTTTGGTACGGGGCGGTCCCAGTGGCTATGGTGGACAGTGAGATTGTTGCGCTGGTTTTCCGGATCGGCACAACGAGCCGCTATTTGCGCGCATAGTCATCGCTCGTTGCCTTCAGCACTGCTTGGCCAGTTTGAGCATCGCCTGTTTTTTGACGGAACACTTATTGATGTCAGGGCGAATCCAAGCGCCGTCGTCTTTTCTGACAGAGCGATGAATGGGGCTAGTCGGTGCGTGTTGCATTTTAGATGTTGTTGTTGTTGAGATGCACGCGGTAAATGACACGAAGACGACGACGAGGACCGCTGCATAGGAATCGCAACTATCAACCAACCTTACTTCCAGAATCAAATTAACTCCCCAGAAATGTCAGCTACCTGTGCCACGTGCACGCGTCAGGCTCAGAAATTATACTAATAGATAGAATAAACGGGCTAGAAAATGTTGAAGTTAATTATGGGTACGCTGTCATTCGACTGACCGATACACAAACACCGTGACCAATGGCGACAAATTTTGAAAAAAGAAAGTTGTCTACGGATTTCTGAGTCATCCCGTGTGATGTCAGTTTTTTTCGCTCGCCAGCGTCCGATGTGAGCGGACGCGTTTGAACGCGATAGCGTTAAGGGCCCCGTGTCGCAGAAAATCCGGCGTCGGCATTGATGTCGGCGTCCGTGGCGGAGAAAGTCATCCCCAACCACCCAGAGCCCCGACCGCGCGGGCCTTCTGCATGGCGCAAGGTGTTAGTGAAGGAGAAAATCATCTCGAATCACCCCGACCGCTCTCCGCATGGCGCAAGGTGTTAGTGAACAAAAGAAATTGAAAATCTCACAGTGAAATCTATCAGAAAAATGGTAAAGTACGACTTAACCACAACCTACAGACATGGTGGCGTCGGATTGTAATTTGAATGTACGAGAAAACATAATTCTGTTACAAGGAAACTCAAACACAAACCCATTTTCCAGCATTTCTACCATACCGACAGCGGTCTGCTCGGATAGGTTAGTTGCGAAATTCATATCCAGATGACGCTCGCATCCTCGGCAGGTCAAATTGGGACTTCGCCTGCCTAGTGCGTTTTGGACACCCGCGCGCTTTGGGCCAATAGCAAACAATCAATAAAATAATAAAAAAGGTGCTAGGGCCTTCACATTTTAATATAAGGCGACCTATATTGCCCCTGGAAAAACGTCTTCCCAGCAATGCATTTCTGTTTAAAAGTGAAGCCGACTTTAAGGGGATCGGTGTAAGCTTGGTCTTTGTAAACTGGCTTTCCCACGTTCTGTGTTGCAGTGAAGCCTACTCAACGAAAAATATGATGCGAACGGGGCCCGATAACGCTATCGCTTTCCACTCTTAAAAGCGAAGCTTAAGCGTCCTCCAATTTTTTTTGAGCACGCTCCGTCGATATCGACCACTTGGCCGGCGCTTAGATGCCAAGCCATCGCCGCAGCTGTTGCTGTGCTCGCTGCTGGTTTGCACGTTATCTCCCGCTTGCAGTATAGCTGCTATCTCAAAACAGCTGCGCCCTGTTTTGTGAACCCGCCGGCGACACCACCGCCCGGCTTGCTGCCAGCGGCTACCGCTGCTAGTATTACCTACGCCAAAGTTTCGTGCTTTGATCAGCCCCCGGAAAGTAAAGCTAGCTTCGGTTTCAAGGAACATGCGCGTTTCTAGCGGTTGCCGGACATCCTAAGGTATTTTTCTTATTTCTCTTTTCGTGAATTCGGGCGAAGCGCGGGAAGGTGGTCGCCCTCGTGCATCCGTCGAATTCGCCTCCGCTCACCCTTGCCACTCGCTCGGCGATAGCACAAGTCAGATCGCGCTTGGTCGTCTGCTTCGGTTGTCGTCCCAAGTGTGGATATGGGAAAGACAGAGAAGCTTGCTCATGCGTGCAACGAACGGAAGACGCAGGAAACCAGGTCGGCCAAGCATTAGACGAAGATGACTAAATCGGGGCATCACATGTGTTGCGCGGCTCTGTGGTGTTCGAACACTGGGAATTCCACCTCTGTGAAGTTTTTCAGGTTTCCTAATGACCACGGGTAAGCACAATTATTTCACTCTATTTTCCGAGAAGGCATTCATTTTGCATGAGTAAACCAGTTCTGTGCAAGCCTGAGTGGACTGACATAAGAGCAGTGTCGCTCGACTCAATCGTCATGACGGCAGCCCACCTGTTGCCGGTGAAATACTTGTAATTAAGGGCTTGAGTGCGTGTTTTGGGGCTATACATTTTGTTCACTCTTTGTCGACATGCACAGCCAAGATTACAAAAAAGAAAAGAAAGAAGCAGCCATGGTGGTTAATAATTTTCGTATTGGTATAGATCTTCTGGAATCTATTTTCACTGTCGCACGAATTTCCGTTGTGAGTGAAAATTGCTTCGGTAGATTGTCAATTTCGCATTGCGTCGAGGTCAGTATTTTTCCAGTACCGAATGTGTGAATAAAAACAAAAGAGTTCAACTTTTACTTCTGTTAAGTTTTGGCTGGTCGAGAAATCGGCTAGTTTTAGTTGATCACAACACACGAACAAAATTAACGTTTGGTGGTGCCAGGAAGTTATTTTCTTCACGCAACCCCCGCTATATCTGTGGACTAGTTGAAGTGTAGCTCTAAACGTAGCCCCAGGTTAGGACTTTCAAAGCGACTACTTTCACGAAATGACGAAATGTAATATATTAACCGCTAATAATGGTAATGAACAATGGTTCGCTATATAAATACGTGCAGACATACACACACATTGAATCTCGTTGGTTGGTCAACCACCTTGTGTTTCGGTAGAGTGAAACTATATTCAAGGAAAACACGCTCTAGAACGATGCTGCAGAGCAGAACAAAGGGACGCTCGTATTCGTCATTATATGTGCTTGACACAGGTGCGTACGAGCAATGTCTCAGCGGTTTAGAAAATGAATAGCAGCTTGCAAGGTAAACCTGGTAGGAAGAAAGCGCTTCCTAATACACGACACACTTCAGCGGGTTCTGCTCCGCGATTTGGCCAATGTCGCCGCACGGCCAGCGGACCTGCAAGAGAGAACGAACATAGTCCGCTTGCATGCGAAGTGGGAACGGAGGTCTTCAGCGGGAACCCTCCTCCTCCCGGCTGCGCGCCCTCTCCCTCTACCTTCTGACCTCATCAGGGACGTCATGGAGGCATTGTTTTGTTTGTGAATTATTACCAGCAGGATATCCGGCAGCCGCCAGTTGTGGAAGCGGCGCTGCCGCCGCGAATCGGCTAAAATCTCTATATATTAAAAGTACCGCCATCTACTCTTTCCTCTGCCGTCTCCTATCCTAAAGCGCTGTTTTTTTTCTTTATTTTTTGCTTGCGCAAGCAAGTCGATGGTGGCGGCCCTAGAAAGTCCACGTTGAAGCTTTCAGGCCGGGCGCGCGCCGCCGCCGCCACCGAAGACTGCGGCTGCACAGAGTGACTTTCAACATGGCCCTGAGGCGGAAAAAAATTATAAAGAAGTGAAAGCGCGCGCTATCATCGTCCAATCGAAGATATAGGAGAGGGCGAAGCGGCGTTGATCAAAGGATGGCGGTACTTTTCTTATATAGGGACTTCAGAATCGGCATGGGACCGAGCATCCCATGGGAGGTATAGGGAGTTTCCGGCCCCTGCGTTGATGGCCTCGCCTGAGAACCCCGTGCTCTTTAACGATGTACCACTGCCTGAGGGCATGGACCTGCAGGCTCCGGACAACCATGCTGCCTTGCTGGCGCCGCTGACTTCAACGTGGAACTCGGTCGTCACTGCCCTGCCTTCAAGGGTGCCGTAGCTGCCGGACACCAACCTCTTCGCCCCACTCCAGGATCTTGAGGAAGAGAATGGCATTGAAGGCAAGTCTGCGAATACTTTACCAAGCTCGCGTCATCTCTACCGCACCGAATGGAGAAAAACGTGCGCGAGGCTCGCTCTTGCCGACGCCCGAACGACAATGCACTAGCATACCCAGGAATTACTCCCATGCGAGAGGCGCACGTCGCATGCTTCCTGCTCCCGTTAGTCGCCAGGACGAAGAGGACAACTGGATACCAGTTAGTTATCGACGAACAAAGCCGAACCATGCGAAGGACACGGCGACGCCGAGCTCAGGTGCCCCGCGTAAACACGAACACACCATCATCCTTCGGCTTAAGCAGCCGTGCCGCATTATGGACGAGCAGTTCATGCGGTTAGACATAACGCGCCACATTTCGGCTCATCTCAGTCTCTCTGAGGGAGACCCAATGCCGGAGTTCTCGGTTCGCTACTTAAGCCAGAGCAATCAGCTCGCTGTCGACGCAACCGTGGTGCAGCGCTACTCTTAGCGTTGTCGGTTGCCGGTTAGAAGTCTCATCACAGCGTACAATCCTCATCTGCGTCTACGTGGTTCCCGAGAACACAAGGAATAAGGCCAATAGGGCATTCGTTGATCTCAGCTTCATCTCCCACTTTAAGAAGCTTTATCCGCAAGACACCATATTGTTGTGCGGGGACTTTAACTCTCAGCACGTCGCCTGGGGATATAACTATTTATTTATTTATTTATTTATTTATTTATTTATTTATTTATTTATTTATTTATTTATTTATTTATTTATTCATTTAATTTATTTATTTATTTATTTATTTATTTATTTATTTATTACAAATACCTACAGCGCCCGAGTTGGGCATTATCGTAGGGGGGTTAATTACAAACATAAAGGTCATATATTGAACTTCAAGAAAAACAGCATCATATTATTTATGGTATTACAAATACAATAATAGTAATTACAGAGAAAGACAACACATCGAAAAAAACAACATTCGATTATAAAATTTGCTACACAATGCATGAAACGGTACACTAGAAAATATTGTCTACAACAGATTCATGTAAAGTTCTCTATGACAGATGAAAAATTGGGTGCAGACACTATCTCATCCGGGAGCAAATTCCATTCCGCAATTGATCGCGGAAAGAATGAAAATTTAAATACATTAATACGACTTTGGTAGGCCCTTATTTTCTTGGAATTGTCGCGTCTCTTAGACTGATAATGAGGTAGTTTTAAATATATGTTCTTATCGATTCCTGTGTTACCGCTGTTAATGTTGTGTAAAAGCTTTAACCTGATCATTTTTCTGCGCGTGGACAGCAACTTCCACCCCAGATTTTCCCTGATTTGCGAACCTCTAATTTTGTAGTCGTAGATGCCCGTGACGAATCTTGCAGCCCTTTTCTGAACACGCTCTAACTTATCTGCGAGAACTTTTGTGAAGGGGTCCGATGCTGCGCAAGCGTAATCTAACATCGGCCTAATATTTGTAAGATATAAAGTTTCCTTCAAAGGTTTGGGCGCATACTTGAAGTTCCTCTGGAAAAGGTGCAAAAGGCGGCACGCTTTAGCGCTTGTTATGCCAATGTGGGATGTCCAGTCCAATACCGCCGTTAAAGTGACGCCTAGGTATTTGACTTCGTCAACGCATTGCACTAAAACATTATTTAGAGAGTATGAACTAGGCACTTTTTTCCTTTCGTTCGTAAATTGAACATGATAACACTTTGCTACGTTCAAATCCATCTTCCATTTAGCACACCAGGAACATATTTTTTCGAGATCAAACTGCAACACACTCGTATGTTCGGCACATGACACAGGATGGTATACAACGCAATCATCCGCATACAGTCTGATATTCGAAACAACGCCTTCACTTAAATCATTGATAAAAATAAGGAACAGCAACTCCCCGCAGGGGCGTCTGCGTAAGCAGGCGTTTGGTGTGTTGCGACACCACGGACCCGAGCACATGAGGGTTGGACCCTCCCGCGTGTAGCCGTGCGTGGCTTAGCCGTGTCTGGGGAAAGGGGGATCCTGGGGGTTGAGCTGATGCCGGGTGTTCGGACCTTTAAGGCCCCCCGGCGGAGGCAACACACCCCTTCGGCCTCTGCTTCACATAGACGGCACCCCTGGGCTGACCCACCCAGGGGAAATCGGCAGTTGCCTTTTCCTGTCCTCCTCTTAAATCTTCGTCTTTCTCTCTCACTTTCAATCTATCCTGTCTTCTTTTCACTTCCCTTTTACTTCCGTTTTCCCAGGCAGCTAGGGTTAACCTTGTGTGGATAGCCAGCCTTGGATACTCCATATTTGGTTATAGTAGTGGCGTACAGCTGGCGTTTGCAGGACCTGGCTTTTCCAGTTTCTGCAGCGTCCCCTCGTTGGGCTCCATGGTGGGTGGCTGGCGTCGCTGCCGAAAAATGCACCAATACTTATGGCTGAACCATTCCCCCCACTCCATGATCGCCGTCAGAAAAGAAGGCGCACCGAAGATGTTTTCCAATTTTTGGACGCCAAACGCATAACTTCCCCCGCTTTCATGTTATTCATGCTCAAAAGTCGGATACATCAGTACGAACAATTTCACCTTTCCTTGTCTCAAAGTCTTTGACGGATATTTTTGGACCAGGCTATAAAGCATCCAGGATGGCAAGCGGGGATCTCCTCTTGGAACTCCGTGATCTCAAACAGTACGAGAAACTTCCAAACCTAGTATCATTTGGAGATGCTCAAGTAACCGTAACCCAGCACCGTACCATGAATACCACCCGTGGCGTTGTATCAGATGATGACCTGTTGCAGCTGAGTGAGGCTGAACTCCTAGAGGGTTTCAGTGAGCAGAATGTAATCAATGTTAAACGAATTAAGATGAGGCGCGACGGCAAGGAAATCCAGACCAGGCACCTGATACTTTTAACTCAAGTGTTCTGCCCGAATCCATCGAGGCCGGATACATCAAGCTACGGGTCAGACCCTATGTACCAAATCCTCTTCGTTGCTTCAAGTGCCAGCGTTTCGGCCACAGTTCTCAGAACTGCCGAGGCCGACAAACATGTGCTAAATGTAGTTCCGGTGACCATGCCTCTGAAACGTGCGAAAACACTCCACACTGTGTCAACTGTGATGGCGAGCATGCCGCATACTCGCGGTCATGCCCGTCTTGGAAGAAAGAGAAAGAAATAGTCACGATCAAAGTAAAAGAAAACATAACTTTCAAGGAGGCACGCAGGCGGGTATCGTACCTGCCAAAAACCAGCTTTGCCGAAGTGGCGCGTCAGGGGGCAGCGCCACATCGGCCCCCGGCGGCTGTCTGGCACACGCGCAGTGGGCCGGCGGCGACGCCATCCGCTCCCTCGGCGGGTGCAGCTAGCGCTGCTCTGCCAACTCACAAGAAGGGGCCATCGACCTCCGGGCTGGTGGCCTCGAGGGCCTCGTCTCTCGAGGCGAGGCCTTCTCGTCAAACCAACCGCTCGCAAGAGCGCGTGTCCAGCGCCTCGCAAGAGGCTATGGACACAACAACCAGCCAGACGGCGCCACTTGCGCCTAAGGAGCCGCGAGAGTCTCGCGATCGCTCCAAACAAGAAAACACCGCATCACGGCGCCCGGAAAGGGCTCTGTGAAGTAATTCCTCTTTCTTAACACACAGCACAAAACCCACATTCAACATGGATACACAAATATTACAGTGGAATGTCCGAGGACTCCTACACAATCTCGATGACATCAAAGAACTCCTACATAAGTATAATCCAAAGGTGCTGTGTGTCCAAGAAACACACCTCAAACACACGCAAACAGATTTTCTCCGACAATACGCCATTTTTCGTAAGGACGCCGCGATGACACAGTCGTGTCTTCCGGTGGTGTGGCTATTGTAGTCGACAGAGGTATTGCCTGCCGGGAACTAAAACTTCGTACGCCCCTAGAGGCAGTTGCTGTCCGAGGGGTGTTGTTCGACAAGCTGGTCACTGTCAGCTCTATATACATCCCTCCCAATTATCAACTACATAAAACCGAATTCCAAAACTACATAAATGAACTTCCGGAGCCATACATAGTTGTCGGAGATTTCAACGCACATAACACTTTGTGGGGAGACTCACGTTTGCGATGCGAGAGGTCGCCTGATTGAAAATTTTCTGTTTTCTTCAGGCGCATCATTACTTAACAAGAAAGAGCCTACGTATTACAGCATTACACATAACACATATTCATCCATTGACTTAAGTATAGCATCGAGTACACTAATGCCATACCTGGAGTGGTCTGTTCTCAAGAACCCCTTTGGGAGCGACCACTTCCCAATTATGCTAGGCTTAACAGAACATGATAGATGCTCGCCACACGTTCCCCGATGGAAGGTTGACTCGGCTAACTGGGAACTTTTCCGACAAATAACATATTTAAGCCGTGATGACATTGCCTCTTTTAACATAGACGATGCTGTGGCATATATAACAGGTTTTATCATTGACGCTGCTGAAAGGTGCATACAACAAACTAATGGACTAGCTAATAAACGTCGCTGCCTTGGTGGAATGATGAATGCCAGAAAGCACGTACAAAGCAAAACAAAGCCTGAGGATTGTTTCGCAACTCCCCAACAGCTGAAAACCTGATAAATTTTAAACAAGCAAAGTCACAGGGCAGAAGAACGCGTCGACGTGCAAAGAGAGAGAGTTGGGAAGGTACATTTCCAGTATAATTCATACACCGACGAAACAAAAGTCTGGAATAGGGTAAATAAACTAATAGGCCGGGAGTCACATCCTCTACCTTAGTAAGTAGCCAAGGTGATAGCCTGGAAGACCAGGCGGATTGTCTAGGTGAACACTTTCAATATGTATCAGTGAATCGCATTATACAGACACTTTCCTGAAGTTTAAAGAACGCGAAGAGCGGCAGCCTCTTAACCGCAGGGCTTCTTCGAGTGAGGCTTACAATCAACCATTTAGCTTAGCCGAACCAAAGCATCTCTCGCTTGTTGTAACAACTCGGGCCAGGTGGCGATCGTTATGTATGAAATGGTTAGATACCTACACCCTGAACACTAAAAACACTCTTATCTCTTTTACCCGCAGGGGCGTCTGCGTAAGCAGACGTTTGGTGTGTTGCGACAGCACGGAACCGAGCACATGGGGTCGGACCCTCCGCGTGTAGCCGTGCGCGGCTTAGCCGTGTCCGGGGAAAAGAGGATCCTGGGGGTTGAGCGATGCCGGGTGTTGGACCGTTATGGCCCCCCGGCGGAGGCAACACACCCTTTGGCCTCGGCTTCACGTATACGGCACCCCCGACTGACCCACCCGGGGAAATCGGTAGTTGCCTTTTCCTATCCTTCTCTCCAATTTTCGTCTATATCTCTCACTTTTAATCTTTCCTGTCTCCTCATCTCTTCTATTTACTTCCATGTTTCCTGGCGGCAAGGGTTAACCCTGTGTATTATATCCTACCTTGGGTATATATATTAGGTTATAGTGGCGGTGTACAGCTGGCGTCTGCAGGTTTGTCGAAACCTGCCGCGGTCCCCTTTGTTGGGCTCGGAGGTGGGTGGCTACCACCGCCGCCGAATATCCAAGAAACTCTATGGAATCACCATCCCCCCCCCCCCTACTAGATCGCCGTCATAAAAGAGGGCGCACCGATGCATCATTTGAATTTACATTCAGAAGCAATGTCCCAACATTTCTAAAGTACCATGTGATCCACAGTGTAGGAAATACTTCCGCGAGGAAGCTTTCCCCATTTATGATGGCAAAGATCCTAACACAAAAGCTCGGACCAGCCTACAAGGCTTCAAGTCTAGTGGAGATATACTCCTTGAAATAAAAGACAAACAACAAGTAGAAAAGCTTTCGGATATCACCAGTATCGGTGATGTAGCAGTAACGCTTTCACCCCATCGCTCACTAAACACGAGCCGGGGCGTGATCTCCGAGGAAGACTTCATAAATTTGAGTGATGAGGAACTCCTTGAGGGTTTCCAGGAGCAAGGCGTCACAAAAGTCCAGAGAATCGTCCTTCGACGAAACAACCAAGAAATTCCCACAAAGCATGTCATTCTCACATTTGCCACCAGCACATTGCCCAGTTCCCTTGAGGCTGGCTACGTCAAGGTCAATGTCAGGCCGTATATTCCCAATCCTAGACGATGCTTTAAATGCCAAAGGTTTGGCCATGCTTCTCCTTCTTGCAGAGGCAAAGCAACATGTGCAAAATGCAGCTCCAACGATCATGAATCTGACAAATGTAATTCTTCTCCACACTGCACAAACTGCAAAGGTGATCACCCTGCTTACTCACGGTCATGTCCCGTCTGGAAAAAAGAAAAGAAGTCATTGCAATCACAGTCAATAGAAAAATATCGTTCTATGAAGCTAGAAAACGCTTATCACTTTTACCCAAACTAAGCTATGCCAATGTGGTGCATCAGGGGGCAGCGCCACATAGGCCTCGGGAGCCGACAGGGTCTACTGGCAGTAGCCCTGCGGTGGCTCCTCCCGCCCCCGTGGTGGCGGCAGCCAGTGCTGCCCCATCGCTTTCAAAGGTTCCGGAGATCTCGGTCTCGCAGGGCCTTAAAACAACTCGTCCATCAAGGCCTGAGGCACGTGCCTCAGCGTCAACCCTTCGGTCCTCCAGCGCTTCTGCAATGGAGGTCGATACCAAAACACCGGTGTCATTGACACCGAAGGACCAGCGCTCACTCGAGCGCACAAAGAGGGATAAACTCCAGTAACCGCTCCGAAAAAGGACAGGTAACCTAAGGGTTACCGTTCAAATCTACTGTCGACTTTCAAAACTTATGTCACCTATAATTTGTATTTCAGTACCAATTATCATCTTAGTATTCTCACTTCTGTTCCATCATGGCCTTTCTTATACAGTGGAACTGCAGAGGTCTACTACATAACCAAGGTGACATAAAAGACATCATAAGCACGTTTTCCCCAGTTGCCTTTTGTTTACAAGAAACAAATCTAGGCCCAAAAAACCAGAATATTTTAAAAGGGTTTTCCGTCTTTCGAAAAGACCGGGCAAACACTAGCCGACTGTGCGGAGGAGTTGCCATTATTGTGAAAGGTGACACTCCCACCCGAGAAGTTAAACTAACACTCCATTCGAAGCGGTTGCCGTCCACTATCCTTCTTTTAAAACTTTAACAGTTGTTCCATATACATCCCACCCCACGAAACGTGTACATCTTAAAGAACTTGAAAACTCATCGAACAGCTACCAGACCCATTTATACTTGTAGGAGATTTTAATGCTCATTGTACTCTTTGGGGAAGTGACAAGACTGACCAAGAGGACAACTCATAGAAGATTTTATTCTATCTAACAACATCTGTCTTTTTAAACTCAGGAGCACCTACTTACTTTTCACCTACATCACGTAATTTTAGCTGTCCTTGATTATCTTTATGTTCACCTTCTCTTTTTATAGATTTTAGCTGGGAAGTGTTGGACAATCCATACGGCAGTGACCACTTACCTGTCATAATTAAACTGTCATCAACTTTACCCATCATCACCTGCAGGCCGCGTCGTTGGAAACTCCAACTAGTTGGCAGACTGGACGCTTTTCACAGAAACTGCCAAACTAGAAGAAACTTTCCAGCCGATCTAGGCATCGATGAAATTAATGAAACATTTACGACTTGCATAATCACAGCAGCTGAAAGAGCCATACCCCAATCTACAGGACAATATCGAAAGAAACTAAATCCGTGGTGGACAGAGGAATGTTCCAAAGCAAATAAAGAACAGAATAAGGCCTGGGGCCAATCTTCGTAGATACCCGACATATAAAAACTTAATTATTTTCAAACAGAAAAAAGCCCATGCACGATACATCCGTAGACAAGCCGAAAAAGAGTCTTGGCAGGAATACGTCTCCTCAATTAACAGTTCAGTCTCCTCCAACGCATGTGGCAACAGGTAAAGAAATTCAAAGGGGATTACTCGTCCTACACAATTCCCTTACTCTCAAATCCTGGTACACAAGCACTCGACGAACAAGCAAACATTCTGGGGGAACACTTCTACAAAGTAGCAAGTTCAGCCAACTACACGGACACATTTTAACATACAAAACTCTGCTGAAAAACAAAGATTACCAACAGGCGCTTCTGATGAGCCGTACAATGCTCCCCTCACACTCCCAGAATTAAATAGCGTACTTTCTGCTGGAAAGAAAACTGCAGTTGGTATGGACCGTATTCACTACACCATGCTTGCCCACTTGTCACAAACATCTCTCAAAGCATTACTAAAATTCTTTAACAAGATTTGGGAAACTGAAGAAATGCCGAAACATGGAAAAATGCCGTAATCATACCTTTCTAAAATCTGGAACCACCAACATCCCCCAGCAGTTACCGCCCCATTGCTCTCACCAGCTGCTTGGCAAAGTCATACGAATGTGTTGGAAACACCAGGCTAACTTTCATCCCTCGAAATAGAAAAGTCCTTAAACATACATCAATGTGGTTACAAAAGGGTTGCACTACAACTGATCACCTAGTCCGACTTGAACATGAAATACGCAATGCTTTTCTACACAAACACTGCCTAGCTGTCTTTTTCGACTTGGAGAAGGCATACGATACCACATGGAGATACGGTATTTTGAGGGACTTGGCAGACTTATGGATTCGGGGCAGAATGCTGAAGTGCCTGTCTGATTTTATGTCCGATCGAAAATTTCATGTGTGTCTTGGTAGGGTTCTGTCACGCGTATTCACCCAAAAAAACGGTGTGCCTCAGGGCTGTGTTTTAAGTACAACACTGTTGTCAAAATGAACTCGGTTAACAAAGTCATACCATCCACCCTTATGCACTCTCTTTACGTTGATGGCCTCCAGATTGCTTTCCGCGCATCTAACATGACAACGTGTGAACGGCAGATTCAAATCACCCTAAACAAATTGACAATATGGGCTAACAAAAACGGCTTCCGTTTCTCGTCCGAAAAAACTGTTGCTGTGGTGTTTTCTCAGAAGAGGGGCTTGCAACCTGACCCCATCTTAACACTAAATGGAATAGTACTGCCAGTTAAACAAGAACAGAAGTTCTTGGGGGTCATATTCGATAAAAAGCTAAATTTTATCTCACACATTAACAACCTAAAGGTTAAAACAAATAAAGCACTTAATGTCCTGAAAGTCCTGTCCCGGAAGCGCTGGGGCTCTGACCGCAAATGCCTCCTTCATATTTATCGTTCGCTGGTACGCAGCAAATTGGACTACGGGTGCATAACATATGGTTCAGCCAGACAATCATACCTTAAGCGGTTAGATCCCGTTCATAATAAAGGACTACGCTTAGCAACCGGTGCCTATAGGACCTCACCCATTCCCAGTTTGTATTCCGAGAGCAACGAGCCGTCTTTAGACCACAGAAGAACGCAACTCATGTTGACATACGTTCTAAGAGTTCGCTCAACGCCAGACCACATTTGCTATAACATTATCACACACTGCGAGAAACGACTACACTACACAAACAAGCCAAATGCTATAAAACCACTTATACTTAGATTTCAAGAAAAAGTCCTTAACTACAATGTCCCTACTGAAACGCTTTCTGTCATGCAAAGACCAACCAGATTAGCACCCTGGAACGATTTCACAAAATTTCTAGATTTTTCATTAACGCATCTAAAAAACAAGATATGCCTCGGGAATTTATACTACAGGAATTTCGCACAGTGCAGGACACGTATGACACTTACACGGAATTTTACACCGATGGCTCGAAGACGCACATTTATGTCGGAAGCAGCGTGGTTGAAGATACGTGGGAACACACAGTTAGACTACCACAGTTTGTATCAGTTTTCACTGCTGAGTGTGATGCCTTATGGATGGAAGTACAAAAGATTACAAGCACTAAACACGAAAAATCTGTAATTTATACAGACTCTTTAAGTGCACTTAAAGCCCTGAATATGCAATCACAATACGAACCCATCATTGGCAATATCCTAAACACACTAACACATCTAAGTGAAGGCCAGACTATTCATTTCTGCTGGGTGCCAAGCCATGCTGGGATCCCAGGAAATGAAAAGGCGGATGAATGTGCAGCAACGGCAAAATATATGAATACTTCAAAAGTTAATATACCTGCTAGGGACGGGATCCAAGTAGTTCGCAAGGCACTCCTTTCAATCTGGCAACGCGAATGGAAATTGAAAGATAACAACAAACTTCAACATATTAAACCTGTCCTTGGAGAGTGGAAGACATGCTATCATCGAGTTTCATCGAAGTAATACTCTGTCGACTTCGGATAGGCCACACGCACATGACACATAATTACCTTTTCACAGAGGAGGAACAACCAGCATGTGATAAATGCCATGAACCATTAACAGTAATACACATTTTAATAACATGTCCGCATCTCGAAATGCTTAGGAAAAAATACTTCCGAGTATTGTATAAGTCAAACACTCCACTTCACCCGATGTTGCTGTTAGGAGATGATGCACTGGTATCTCTGACTGACGTGATAAGTTTCCTTGACGAAACAAGGTTTTTAAGTAAGCTATAATTACTAAATTGTATGCTCCATTTACGAAGGAAATTTTATCACCCTGTGTCTGGCGCAGCATAGCCGTAGCCACTTTTGCGCCAATAAATCCAATTTAACTAACTAACTCCTTCGCTAGCCTTATTATCCACTGGTGCCCCCGCCTCGACAGCCGGTGCAAGCGAACCGTCTGCTGCACTTAGGCTTGCCTGTTCTCCTGCCCCTTTTGCCGCGTCCTCGGTGTCGGCCACATCCATCAGCAACTGCGCGGCATCGTTGCCCTCGGCCGGCCCGGTAGCAGAAGCGTACGTACAGTCAACCACAAAAGTTTGCGGACCACGCGAGCGCGTGCCAGACTGCCTATCCGCGCCACCTAGCGGTACGCCACCTAGCGGCGACAGGGGCGCTCTCCCGGATATGAGCCCTCTTGGTACTCGCCTGCCTGTTAATTTTTTATTCCCGTGCATGACATTGTTAGTTCGTTGTGTTGACGCAGAGCGCTGTCTGCGATAAGACCGCCACATATCTGGCTTGATAGCAGTATCGGAGCAATCACTGCAACCTTTGTCGACTGGTGTGCCAGTGGGTAGATAAGTTTCACGAAGCGCTGCGACGATTTTTTTACGCGACGTTTACTGGCGCACTTTGGTTGGCAGCATCTTGGTCCAATGAGTGTTGCTGCTTCTGCGTCTTGAGAGAAAGGGTAGGGAGGTGTTTCACTGTCATCAAAAATAAAGAAAAAGCGGATGCATAGAAAATTTTCTTTCACACATAGGCGCATCTTCGCATCAGTCGCTGAAAACGTAGTAGACTTGCTTCAGGCCACGTGGTGATTGCCTATTTGGAAAGATGCCACTGCGTGTTCCACTTGACGAAAGAAGGCACATTGTGCGTTTATTTATAGAGGGAATACCTCAGCGCGAAATCTGCCGCCGAACCAACAGGAGCCGGACTGCCGTGAATAGGATTATTCAAGATTTCCGCGACGATGACAGATTCACAGATATGGAGCGCAGTGGGCGTCCAAGGGCCACGACTGAGGAAGAGGACCGCCTGATTACGGCCGCCATCGTGGCTGATCCTTTTCAAAGTGCAGAGGATATCCGAGAATCGCTCTCGCTCACGGTATCGTCTGAGACTGTAAGAAGAAGGCTGAGTGAGCTTGGCCTGCAGTCTTTCGTAGCAGCACAGAAGCCCTGCCTCTCAGAGAGCCAGCTACAAGAACGACTCATGTTCGCTACAGCAATGAAAGATTGGACAACAGAGAAATGGGGCGATGTCATCTTTAGCGACGAGTCAACTTTTTCCACGCGCTGGGACCAACGGAAGCGGGTTTGGCGTCCACTAAACTGCAGGTGTGTTTACAGTGTATTGGCAGTTAATTCGCGAAGCTAATTCTGCATCACAACATGTTTCACGTAAAATGAGCTTTTGGACATTACGAGATTTTTCTGTAGTGGTATTATGTTGAAAACATTAACGATTGTTTCATAGTACTACTTACTCTGAAGCTAATTAAAAGCTGCCAGTGGGTCTTTCAGTACTATCTAATGATGTTTGCACGTTTTCTATTGCAACTCTATAACAGCATTATAAAGTTCATACGCAAGAGGAATCGCAACATTTTTAGACGCGCCGCTGGAACCCAATTGTATGCTATTTCTTGCAGATATCTGCCTAATCTGTCGCCCCGATCCCACGAAACGTCCATCCGGAACACAACGTGGGAAGACGTCGGGCGCGCGCGAAGGCCCTCCTGGAAAAGGCTCGGGAACGGGCTTCGGAGAACAGTTTTGTAGACGCAGCTCGCTACGCCGACGGACAGGCCTTCGCTGCGGTTAGCGTAGACCATGAAAGTAAAGTAACGAACGCAATCTCGATTCGGACGACGTCCTCTGAGACCGCAGAGCAGGCTGCAATAGCGATGGCCTTATTGGACGACAAGAGGACATCAATCTACAGTGACTCGAGATCAGCCGTTCGGGCATTTGCCAAAGGAACCATATCCGAGCTGGCCCTAGGGATACTAGGAAGCAAGCAGATCAAGCCACACACAGTGATCTGGTTTCCAGCCCACATGGGACAGATCGAGGGTGCCCCGCCCAACCTCAATGAGTCGGCACACAATGCTGCGCGAGGAATTATCAACCGCGTAGCTACGAGTACCACCGGGCAGCATGACGTTGGGGGTACTGACTATCGGGACTCTCCTCTCTCGTACAACGAAATTACTAAGCATTTTTACTTGGCTCGTAGGATCTACCCCCTCCCGCATTGTAAACTCAATAGACCTCAGGCTTTAACACTAAGGCTTCTACAGACGGGGGCATACCCAAACCCCCTACTTCTTCACAAAATGTACCCCGAAATTCAGACAACAAACACATGTGCACTATGCAATGACTTAGCGAGCTTACCTCACATGCTCTGGCGGTGTCCCGCGTTACGCGGCGATGAAAGCAACAGTTCTTCACGTTGGGATGCGGTTCTACGCAGCCCCAACCTCGAAGAACAGTTATGGGCTGTCCAACGGGCCCGCGACGCGGCGGAGAGGCTCGGCCTTTCTGTCCCGACGTGGGAGCGGCCCGCTGCGCGCTAGCACGCGCCCTAAAGGACACTAATAAAGTTATTCATCCATCCATCCATCTGCCTAATTACACACAGAGTGTTCTATCCAGTGGACGGTGTTCCGTGAGCGTGTGGGGAGCAATCAGCAAAGATGGCCTTGGTCCCCTTGTGCGTCTGGAAGGGCCCTTCACTGCGTCACGGTACTGCGACGTCATCACTAGACACCTCGTTCCGTATGCGCTGGACGGTCCCTTCAGCGACGGCTGCTATTTTTTTCAACACGACCGCAGCCCGATCCATAAAGCACGTATCGTCCAGTCATTGCTAGAAGAACATGCTGTTTGCCAGCTTGAGTGGCCTCCATGTGGCGCCGACTTGAATCCCATAGAAAATGTCTGGGGCATGTTGAAGAAACGGCTGTCCACACGAGCCAACCGCGGCCGCACGGCCGATACGCTGTGGCAAGCGATCGCACAAGAATGGGAAAGCCTGCGCGGTCGACCGGAGATTACTGAGTCTTTGTACGAGTCGATGCCCACATGCATCAATAAGGTGCTAGAAAACGGCGGACATTTCACTTCCTACTAGATCATTGAGAGACCTATGTTTCATGACACTTCTGTAAATGTCTTGTGAATAAATTCATCCCCTTCAGACACGAATTATGATGCACTGTCTGCAAATGCGTCAAATGCGCATGGCATCATTTCAAGACGCTCACTATTACATTCCAAGAAAGAAGACGAAGCAATGTGCTGTTTTGTGCGAGTTTCAGTAAAAAATAATAATAATTAGCGTATAACTCATTATCTAATTATTCTGAAATCCGTCAGCTTCAATGCTTGCATAAAAAGAATCAACTATTAGGCCCGAAACGCATGCACACTTGCTTTTTCGGTTGTATTCGTGTCGACCGGAGAAAAAAAATACTCTTGACGTTGGTCTTGGAACGCGGCACGTCGAACGATTGTCTAACATGGTAGTGTCTCCAGCAAAGTGATCATCTGCAGCAATACGCAGGACAATGAAGTTAACTGACCGATAGTTGTCCCATCAGGAAGCGGACACGAATGTGCACACTGAGTTTTAGGTCATTTGAAGAAACACGTGGCGTGGGACGCGCCTCCGAAGTTCGAGTCCCCAAACGAGGACGCCATGTCGCAAAGGGTTATAAAAAGAGTCATCGCACCCGATTATTTCTTATTTTTCTAAATGTAACCACTATAGCAGCGCGGTGGTTCGGGCTTTGCGCAGCAAAACCTGGGCGCAGGCGATCAAATCCCGGCCGCTACTGTCACTTAGCGATGGGGGAGGAACGGAAAAATTCTGCCTACTGACTAAGCATCTGTGTCCCATGGCTGCCTCACCGCTCACTCACGCACTCACGAAAAAAAAAAAAACAGCGTGGCTACGCGAAAATAGAACTGATAACAGCCGAAGAATACGCTGTCTGATTACTTGTACTGATATTCTGCTCTCAAAATATAAGCAAGTAGCCCTGGCTAACAAAGAGCGCGTCACGTTGAAAGAGATAGGTAGAAAATATTTGCGCACAGTGCGAAAATAGACAGGCCATAGATTTAAGGAGGGATGCGTCTTCAACGTAGCGCTGCTGTCGATCGCTGGTGACGTAGCGGAAGTGTCGCGAAGAGGCTCTTGGCCACGCGCTCGCGTGGTCCGCAAACTTTTGTGGTTGACTGTACGTATGCACTTGTCTTCCGAGTGACCAAAATCGGCGGCATTGCGCGCATCGAGGAACCTTACACTCCCTACGTACATGACCAGTGCCATGGCAGCGCAAGCACTGCATTGGGCGGCCAGGCACGACAACAAGTGCCAGTTCACCTGCGACCCTGCTTTGGTGCGGGAGGTCTTCCAGCTTCACGCCGCTCTTGAGCAACACGGAGCGGGTAGTCGTCCCCTTGTCGCTGATCCCTTGTACCCGCCATCGCTCTCGGGTGACCTGAACGACCTTTCCAAAGGCCGCCAGCGCCGTTCTTACGTCTTCATCAGCCACACCATGTATTAGCCAATGAAGACGCAGCCGCACGTGCTGGTCTTGAGGGTCAACCACCATGCAGCGCCGCCCCTTTACCTTGAGCTCCTTGACGTCCAGCAGCCGTTTTGTGGCGTCGGCGTTGTTCATGGTTACAGCCCAGACGTGGTTTATCTGGTAAGCCCCAAGGGCCAGCACCTCCGGCAGCAATCCTGTTGGGACAAGAGCGTCTCGAAAATCCTCAGCTGGGTAGGGTCTAGCTCGCACGTCGCCGTGCAAAAAGACAGTGTTTAGCGCAACGCGTCCCTTTGGCAGGGGAGGCAAAATAATCTAATATCCTGTGTCGTCTTCACTGTTAAACCTGTTTCCGCGGTTAACGAGGGCCGCTGTCGCCGCTCCACTGGAGTCCATGATTCTGCTGACCGCTCAGCTCGGCTGCCGGAAGCAGGTACTGCGCCACTCTGCTTTACTGTTACGGCTGCAGGTAAATTTATTCACATTTGTAATAAACGATTTAAGCTTCTTAAAGCACGTAAAGGAGGCGTTGCGCATAAGTGCGACTCACGGCATAAAATATTGCACGCCGTCAAGAAAGAGCACGCTGATTAGATATTTCTATAAAATGTGAGAAAAATAAATATTTCTGTAGCAGAGTGTGGTTTCGATCCATGGACCTCTGGGTTATGGGCCCAGCACGCTTCCACTGCGCCACTCTGCTTTTTTTTCTTTATTGCCGGTCTTCGACATACACAGATGACATGAACATATACACTTTACAATGATAAAAGCAATGACCGTCTTGGGTCCTTGCAAATAGTTAAAAAAAATTACTCCATCTCCCGCTAAAGGAAACCATGTCTGGATGCGAAGCAGCGGGGATATGGTTAGCTTGAGCGGGAGATGGTTTCGTGGAAGCGGCCCGAGCGCTCACCGCGGCGCTGCACAGGAGAGAGAATGAAGCGCGCGCGCTCCGTAATTTTCATACCACGGAAATATCGTGGCGCCCCCAGTGGAGTATGCAGCTGTCGCACCACCTGTCGTGCGCGCAACTTCGGATTCTTAGAGGAGAGAAAGGTGGGAGCGTAGGAGAGGAGAGAGAGGGGCAGGGGGCGGGCATGCACTGTGGGGGTGTAGCACGCTGGCGCCGTCTTCCAGACGCTGGCGCCGCTCCGTAGAGGATTCCTAGAGGAGAGAAAGGGCGGGGGGAGCGTAGGAGAGGAGAGATAAGGGGAAGGGACGCGCATGCGCTGTGGGGGTGTAGCACGCGGGCGCCGCTCCATAGAGGATTTCTAGAGAGAAATGGGGGAGCGTAGGAGAGGAGAGTAAGAGGGAGTGGACACGCATGCGCTGTGGGGGTGTGGGACGCCGCGGGAGGGACGGACAGAGCCGCCGGCAAGAAACGCTTCGCATTTAAAGCACTTGATCGCCACTAGTTCATCCAATACATGTATCCATTCGGGCGGTTCCGTTCTCGCTCGATAAGCTTCACGCAGATATAGCATGCTTTCCATAAAATGGTCTCTCGCAGGACGAACAACTAGCCTCTCATGGCGAACATCCATTCGAGTCTTCCAGAGGCTGTGTAAACACAGTGCCATAAACATATCACATGGCTTATCTGCGTTTTCAGTTGGCAAGAAGGGGATGGCGTACGGTGTAAACGGCAATTCTTCTTTCAAAGTTCGTTGTAGGATGTCCCATAGGAACACTGCATCTGAACAATCAAGAAACATATGCTCAATTGTTCCTGGTTGCCTGCATCTGAGACAATGCACGGACCACGGCACAAAGATTCCTCTTTCCCTTAGCCATGGCTTCACTGGGAGCGTTCCACTGTGTAACTGAAAGAAGAAAGTTTTTACGGATGATTGTATCAGCATCCGCTTCACTCTTTGCATCCCATTTCTTCCACTGGATTCAGCGTAGTACATTGAATGATAAACATGCACTGGCAATGAGACATCAAATAAATCTTTGTAGTCTTTTCCGCTTAACAGATGCAAGGTAATCTGTTGAAAAGCGTGCGTGTAAGAATTCAAAAGACAACACGACTTCTCGCAGGAAGCCTCTGAGCCTAGGTCCAATTGTGTAATTTGAGGACACAACAAATTGAGGTAGCGCGTTACGCAAACGCGTTTGAAGGACTGTGCACAAAAACGGATCTTTCTGATCACGTAGAAACAAAAATCTGGAAACGACTTGTCGTAAAAAAAGATGAGCCAACCCTAGGCCCCCCACTTTTCACAGTCCTAAACAAATTGGTGCGACTGGTTTGCTCCCAGACGGAACCCCAAATAAAGATCACGTGTATTCTTTGTATACTGACTCTTTATGCGCATAATGCTTGCAGCACATACCAAATTTGGCCACTAAGAATACATTACACACTGTTGCTCGGGTGAACATGGATAGATCTCGTCCACCCAACTTTGCCGTTTTCGCCTTCATTTCTTCCACTTCTTCTTGCCAATAATCGTTTGTGTCCTGGTAGCGTTGTAGAGTACCCCTAAGTACTTGGTCAGCACATTTGTCCACTGCATTTTTGCGAAAAGTGAAGGTGAATCCTCCGACTTTCCATACCATATACCAGTCGACTTGCCCCACATAATTGTACAATACTTTGTCACAATAATAACAGAAAACTTACACTTTGCATGTCGTCACAAAAAACAGCGACGTCATCCGCGTACGCAAGCAGTTTGACTTCACTGTAGCCCACCCTAAAACCCATGATGTTGCTATCTTCTATTATCTTTAGGCACAGTGACTCTATATATTGGGCAAACAGTAGAGGCGATAAACCACATCCCTGTCTCACGGAAGACCTGACTTGAATGCTGGTACTGAGTGTTCTGTTAACTATGACTTTTGTAGAAACGTCTGTACAGCACATTCTGATACCTTCTTTTAAGGTTGATCCCATATTTACGTGTTATAAAACATCGAAAAGAATTCCGTGCTTCACTCTATCGAACGGTTTTCTAGGTCCAATTGTAGGATAGCAACCCTACCAGAAAAGTCATCACAATGCTCAAGTACTGTTCTTGCTACGTGTATGTTGGTGGTAATTGACCTACCCTTTATGCCACATGTTTGAAGTGGATCAACCATGTTATTATGCTTTGTAACCTTCTGCCCAAAAGTTAGTGTATACTTTATAGTCTGTATTTGTTCGGCTGATTGGACGATAGGCTCGCACAGATAGGCGTGATGTGGAATCGGTAGATTTAGGTATATCTCAGGCGCGTAGCCAGGGGGGGGGGGGGTGCTGATGGGGCTTCAGCACCTCCCCCCCCCCCCCCCCCCCCGAAATGTTTTCGTGCCGGCATGCACCGCCGACCAAAACTACCACCGACGCCGCGAATCATTCTGGATTTTGTCTACAATGTCTTTTTCACGCTCGAAACGACATTTCGGCACGAACATTGCGAACTCGGGCTGGATTTCGTAGCAACGCCCTTGCACCTGGAGTCACGTAACGCAAGGAGCCTCATCTGAGCACAAACTTTCATAGGCTTTTCGATAGCGGGCGGGCGCGTTGCGGCATCTCGCAGCGGCCGCGGAATCTACGGAGCGCATGGATTTCAATTCCGAAACTTTATGGGTATAAAGTTCTCAAACTTTGACGCGAAAGGTGCACTGACATTTCCAAAGGTGTGCTTGAAAAGATTTTCAATTCTGGAACTTTATGGGGTTAATGCTGTTATAAATTTGGACCAACATGCATGCATTGGAGCCCTCGTCTCCAAGCCGTTCCAGGAATAAAATCACGCACTCGCAATCTTCCACACACACGAACATACTAAATATTACCGTGACTGTGAGCAAACAGCTGATAATTTTCTCCAAACATTTTCAGGAAGCGTGCCCAATGTGATTGATCAGCTGCACCAGGGCAGGCAAAGTAAAATACGAGAAAACACGAGAAAGTAAATGGCCTATTATTCAGGAAATTCTTTTTGTGGGCGACGAGGTCTGGCTCTCCGTGGCCACAGGGACAGTGGCCCCATGGATTTAAGCATAGCCCCCGCTGAAAATAGAGGTATTTTCAAAGCGCTTCTTCGCATGCGAGCTGATTGTGGAGATACATATCTGAAGAACCATGTGGAAAGTTGCCTCGTATTTAAGCCCAGATGCACAAAACCAAATTATAGAAATTTGTGGCGAAATTATCTAAGAAAGCCTAGTTGCAAAAGCAGGCTGCTTCTCCATACTTCCTTACGAAACGACGGACATCGCTGGAATATAACAGCCTACTGTTTGTGTAAGGTGCCTAAACAAGGATGCCAACGACCTCGAGGGAGTGTTTTAGGTTTTAGCACCGGAATAGATGCCCTCACTCTTTGCGACTGCAAGTTCTATGTAAATGTGTAAAAATCGTTCCGGATTCTAGTCACCCTTCCAGTGACCACTGCCAGCGCAGAGAGAATATTTTTAACAAGAGTTTACTAAAAAATACTTCAGCTCTACAATGTCTGTGGAACGCATGGTTAGACTGGTGCTTCTATACACCCACTGAGACGTCGTCATCAACGTGTCCGAAGTCATTGACCGCTTCGCTCAACTTCCCCGCCGAGAGAAGTTTGTCCTTTAGATAGCGAAGCAGCAAAAATCAATGCAAGTAAAAAGCTCTGTTCCTTCAGTCCATAAGGTCGTAATTATGAAAACGTATGACTGTTCGTTACCTTTTCCACAGCTAACCACAGAAACTTTAGCCGTTTATTCTAGCAGTTAGCATCATGATCAAAATTATCATGCGAATACGAAAATTACGAGGACATCAATAACCAATTTCGACCGACCATTGCTCATTGAAAGCCTGGTACACGCGGCGTTTGCCAAAACTAACTGGGATATTGGGTAGTTCAAATTGGCGCATCATCTGTGGCTTTCGTTTGTCCTTTTCTTTCCTTTTTAGCTATCTGCTTTTATTTCTTTTTTGAAACGAAGCAAAACCCTCCTTAAACGTTGGGTGCAGAGTAAGTGTTGCCGCTATGCAGGCAGTTAAATTACACATTTTCGTACTGATTTCTGCATTATTCCTTTATTATTCTACCTGTATGGTGCTGTCGCGACCACTGCGTGGCCCAAGTACATATCACGATTTCTGCGATCATAGTTTTGTTCTTGCCTAGATCATCTGTCTTTCTGTGCGCAATGTTTACTATCTCTAACTCCGCAACGTGTTTATTTGTCTTGTTTCACGCAGAATATACAGGGACGTTTGCCTAAATACGTAGATTTATTGGAGACTTAGGCGTATATTTAATTATCTTGTTGCGAGGTGTTGTGTATACAAGCAGTGAACTTTGTTTCCAGCGACTCTTTTTTGCCCTTTAACGAGTTGTATCTTCGCATTTGTATATTCCATTCTATCTTCGCATTTCTAATGTATATTTTGCAGAACTCCTGCTTTTATGTGACTGCCACAGATACGAAGATGAGAGGATTGCCCTTCGGTACGCTTTGGGGCACTTAGACCACTTGCCTTTTACGGAGGAAAAGATCTTGGGCGCGTGGAAGCGAACATCCTAAGGTTAGTGCAATCTTTCGTAATTAGCAGGGTCGTATATGTAGCCCCCTACCTGAAATTCACCAAAGCAGAGAAAGACAAGGTCGAGATCATTATTAGGAAGGGGATCAAGACGGCTCTCGGTTTTCCCCCGAACACATCAACGAACAAAATCTTAAATTTAGGGGTGTCCAACACCTTAAGGCTCATTCACACCGGCGACTGAGAGTGGTCGCGCGACCAAGTTGGTCGCAAAGCGACCAGTCGCAAATGGTCGCAAATGGTCGTTTTTCTCGAAAAGCGACCATTTTGGGCCAGTCGCTCACTGCGCGATTTTTCAGTCGCGCGACCGTGGTCGCAAAGCTGCTCAACCAATCAGCGCCGTGCCGAAAGTGATGTGTGTCGTCGTCCACGCCAAATGCAATGTCCGCGTCACGATCTGAAGGCGATAGGCCGGTAATTGGTGTCTTGTCTTGTGATTCTGGGACTCAACAGTTGCAGCAACGTGTCGAATGTACGCGGTCGCATTCGATGGAAGCTAAACAGCAGGAAAAGAAACCACAACACAAACCCTTTTTCCAGCTGCCGTTCGTTGGATGAGCACGCCACCCAAAGGTAAACAGCGGGTGAACAGCTTTGCTTTAATAATATGCACCGAATAACACGCAATGCGAACTAGAAATTACAACTTGCTCTCTCTCGATAATACTCGTTGTCATGCGTACAAAGTTCGGGCAGGAGGCGGCTTGCGTGGCCGGTCACTTCACACGAGCGGAGGCACGGGCGCACCCACGAGCGTCGCTTTTTCTTCGGAGGCTTCCGCGCTGCCACAGCTGACACCCCGGCGGAGCACATCAGCACAGGGACGGCGTCTTCCTGCTCGCTCGAATCAAAATCCAGCCATCGCTCGAATCAAAATGCATGGCTGTTGCCGGAACGCGAAACCAATTTACAGAGTGCCAGCGAAGTGCGCGCTAACTGCGTAGATCCCTAGAATTCTCGCTGAAGAACGAGAATGTCCGGGATTGCGACTTGCAGGTCGCGCTCAGCCGGGCTTGCCGGTGTGAACATCAGTCGCCTTCGGTCGCTTTTTGTTCGCGAGTCGCAAATGATCGCGCGACCTCCTCAAGTCGCCGGTGTGAATGAGCCTTTAGACGACCCGCCGCGGTAGCTCAGTCAGCTAAGGCGTTGCGCTGCTGAGCTCGAGATCGCGGGATCAAATCCCGGCCGCGGCGGCCGCATTTCGATGGAGGCGAAATGCAAAAACGCCCGTGTGCTTGCGTTGTAGTGCACGTTAAAGAACCCCAGGTGGTCAAAATTAATCCGGAGCCCTCCACTACGGCGTGCCTCATAATCAGAACTGGTTTTGACACGTAAAACCCCAGAAAGAAGAAGAAGCCTTTAGACGAGCTCATTGAAGCGGCGACAGTATCGCAATATCAGAGACTGCTGCGCACTCAGACTGGTAGAAGGATCCTGGAGCGGCTGGGGTTCGAGCCCCAGGCACGTTCCAAGCAGACAGGAAAAGTCCCACCGCGAGTCAGGGACAGGCTGAGAATACTCCCGTTGCCCAAGAATATGCACCCGGTGCATCACGAGGGCAGGCGATGGGACAGATCTGAGGCGCTGCAGAAAAGGCTGCAAGGCAGGCAGGATGTGATATACACGGATGCGGCCGAATACAAGCAAGGCAAAGTATACGCAGCCGTAATTACACGCGAAAACGGAGGCCCTATCTCGTGCTGCGCGTCAGACATTTAGGAGCAACGGAGGCGGAAGAAGTCGCCATTGCGCTGGCTTTCACTCAAAAGAATGTGAGAGTTATTGTTAGTCATTCAAAATCTGCAATCAGAAATTTTGATGCGGGCAGGATCTCCGCCGCAGCTGTACACATATTAGCCGTCGGACAGCTCCCGGCGGAGCAGGTTTCGCTAATCTGGACACCGGCTCATCAGGGTTTGCGAGGGAACGAGAAGGCGCACGCACTCGCCCGAGGTCTCACTTTCCGGGATTCCAGTGCTGTCTCGACAACACCCCCAAGCAAGGAACCCCTACAGACCGCTGACGAACTGAACACTTTTCAATAAATTCTTAACCATTATAAGCTGGGGCGTAAGACTTACCCGCGAGCGGATAAGAACCTTACCAAAAACGAGGAAGTTATGTGGAGGAAACTGCAAACAGGGGTATTTCCGAACCTACAACTGTTGTGCAAATGGCATCCCTCGGTGTATAGCCCTCGGTGTAGGCATTGTAATGGTATAGCGGACTTAGTCCACATGGTTTGGACCTGTTCCTAACCTTGATGAGCCACATAGATGCGGAGAATCCTGGGAGTCCTTGCTACTCAACGAAGAAGAAAATGCTCAACGGCAAGTCATCGGTCTCGCCCTGACCACCGCCGCGTCCCAAGGGAAGGGTCGACGGTTAGGGAGGATGAGTGTGGGTTTAGGCTGAAGCCTCTACCCCGTCATCTATTTGACGGGTGCAAATAAAGTCTCTTCTCTCTCTCTCTCTCTCTCTCTCTGGGCGCGTGGCCTCGTGCGTCTGCTATGTGCAGGGCTGCAAAGGCGCTGCTGCATTTTTTGAAGTGCACAAGCCTGTATGACCGCCTGTGACGAAACTCCGCGATGAACGCTTAACTGTAAATGTGCAACGTGTGAACTGTGAACTTCTCTCTTCCTTCTCTTTCAATCCCTTCTCCCCCTTCCCCAGTGCAGGGTGGCCTACCGGGCTCAGCATGGTTAACCTCCCTGCCTTTCACTTATGACCTCTGTCTCTCTCCTACTTTTTATTTGTATTCACTGTTGTGAGTATAATCTCGGTGTAATTACAATACACGACCGGTAACAGCTGCTCTTGCGCAATCTATTGCAACGAGGTAAAGCGTCATTGAGGTTACCCGGCGTTTTTCCAGGGCTCAAGTGATCTATAGCTTCCTCTGTTTTTTTTATGCTAATTGGCATTTCTAATCTTTTTCGGCCTTTCTCTTCTAGTCCCGGCAAAAGGTAAAAGAATTCACTATCGAAACCTTGTTCACATTGCGGTTCCTGTCCTAAAAGTTCGCCGTAATATTGTACAAAGGCACGTTGGACGGTTTCTTTGTGCCGTACAACTACATTTTGGTATGTTATCGCATTTATCTCTTTTCTCGCGGCATAGCTCTTTTCATCCGAAAGCGAGCGCTTTGTAGGTTATTCCGCACACCATAAACGTCCTGCGCCTGCGCGTATAATTGCACCACGATATTTTTCTTGATCAACAAGTTTCAACTGTGCTTTCGTTTGTTTTATTTATTTTGCGAAACACCCTGGATGGTTGCTCTCCATGCTTAAATAAAAGTTGAGCTCACGTCGTAATTGCATCTTTTCTTTTTTCTTGGTGATGCAAAACACTGGATCTTTCTATCGCTGTTAACTTTGTTTCTTGCTTAAAGCACTCCCACTTTTCCGTGTAATCTTTTTGATCGCCCAATAACAGCTATTTGAGGCTATCTTGAATTTTTTTACAAAGGTTTCGTCCTGCAGCAGTTTTTCATTGAATTTCCATAGTCCCCAGTTGAAACTTGACGGCTTTTTTGGACCAAGCGAAAAAAGAACCAAACTGTGGTCGCTAAAATAAACATGCTTGATTTCATAATCACTGCACAATGATATCGCTTCCGCAGAAACATAGACACGATCCAGTCTTGCGTGGCTGTCCCCTTGAAAATGAGTGAACAGAGGTGCATCATTATTGGCTAAAACGTCGCCTACACCCCTAAATTATATTCTTCCACCAGTGCTGCTAAATGTAGCGCACTTACATCGAGACCAGACTGCTTACGGGCTCTGTCTTCCACTTTGCAGACACAGTTGAAGTCTCCCATCATGACTATGGTTCTCTCACACTTCAAGTGACATTCCACGCTTTCAAAAAACGCCCTGCACTCGGCTGTTCTATTTGGTGCGTAAACGCAGATAACACGCCACTTCAAAGTACAAAACAAAAAATCACATTATAATGCGTCTGCTATCATCACTAAATACATTTTCAACAGACATACCAATATTATTTCGGAGAAAAAGCACACAGCCCCCAGCTCTCCCAACAGAATGAGAAACACACACATAATATCTAGTCATGAAAGGTTGCACTAGGCGGTCCGTCCTTTCCTCAGATTCACTCTTTGTTTTCTGAACCGCAATAATGTCGAGATTCTTTTCGATGAACAAGCGGTTAAGCTGACATTGTTTCCTCCTTGCGGTAAGACCCCACACGTTTTTCGTGCCTGCGTGTAAGGGTGTTTCAAGGCGTAACTCCATTTCTACATGAAAGAGATCACAATACATTCACTGCTATTGTCAGCTACGAAGAGTCGCTCACATTGCCTTCACGTGTCTGCAGTCAGCTTGCACGCTTGACAGGCATTTCATCCACAGCTCCGAAGTAGCAGCCTTGTCTCCCCACCACCGTAGTAACCAGTGCAGCTTCTGCAGTAACCAGTGCAGCTTTAGCCGCACCTCCCGGTTATGCGGATCCACAACCAAACAGCGTCGTTCCTTGACTTGAATTTCCGCATACTTCAGCATCTTCTTCGTCGCCTCTGCACTCTCGAACGTCACAGCCCAGACGTGGTTCATCTGAAACGCCCCAAGGCGACCACCTCAGGGAGAAATTCCAGATGAGCCAACGAGTCGCGAAAATCTTCGACACGAAATGGCCTCGCTTTCACGTCGCCGTTAGGAAAAACGGTGTTTGAAGCACACGAACCTGTTGGCAGAGGCGGCAAAACAACGTGGTAATCCTGTTCAACGGTCGCAGGCATCCTGTTTCCGCGGCTTGGCATAGCCGCAAACACCGCCCCTACAGCGCGACATTCAACGTCCGTACCGAAGGGTAGCCGGAAGTAGAATCCGTCACTCTGCTTTACTGTTAATGCGTGTAAATTTGCTCACATTTGTAATAAACGATTTAAGCTTCTTAAGGCACTTAAATGAGGCGTGGCGCATAAAAGCGAATCACGGCATGCAATATTGCACGCAGACATGAATGAAATAACGGTGCTCATTAGATATTTCTGTAAAATGTGAGAAAAATAAAAATACGTGTAGCAAAGCGGGGTTTCGATCCCCGGACCTCTGGGTTATGGGCCCAGCACGCTTCCACTGCGCCACTCTGCTTTTTTTAGGAGCGAAGCTCCTTATAGCGGCACCCGTTCCGTCCCCGTCGTAGCAGTAGTAGTGTGTAACCAGTCTGAGAAAAATGAGAAAAAAAAAATCCGAGGTTGTGTCCGTAGCGCGGAATCGAACCAGGGACCCCTCGCTTCCGAGCGCGCGGCGTTAGCCCACTACGCCACGAAGCGCACATAGACACACGCACCACGATGGCAATAAATACTCAACATTAACGAAAGGCCGCGTTTCTAGCGCGTTTCTAACGCGTTTGTGCTAGCGCGTTACGGCCCGTGTAAGAAGCTGGTGTAAGACGCTGTGGCCTCTCCGCCTTACCTTCAAGGCGTTTCGAACGCGCTGCCCAAGGCGGTGGCAAGTCAAGTTCAAGTCGATGAGCGTTTATGAATACGGGGGGTATACTCTCTCAGCAGTCATGTGATGGCGTCGGCAAACGCGGTGCACGTTCCGGCATGTGTAAATGGCTGCGTAAGACGCTGTGGCCGCTCCCCCTTACTAGAGAGTACTGCACGTTTCTAACGCGTTTGTGCTAGCGTCCCCTTAAGCGGGAGATCCGATGATTCCCTCCGGAGCTTCGCCCACTCATCATCATTCACCCCGTGGATATGCTGTGACTTTTTTTTCTTTATTGCCACTCTTCGACATATAACAGCACAGAATGCCATGAACACTACATAAGAAACAGCAATGTACGTATACATTTGTTGCCGTCGGCTACTGTGGCATGACGTTGTCTCATTAAAGTTCCTTGAGTGCGGTCAGGGGTTCAACCCTGGACAAGCCACTCGGGAACAGGCTGTTGTGACTTCTGCCCCTCTAAATACCACTGCATATGTTCACGGAAGTATATACGCGCTGGTCGGGCATCAGGGTCACAGTGGTAACCCGCCATCCTCTAGCGCCATAAACAGTGGAGGCCCGTAAGCATTATCAGGTCGTACGGGAATCCTTCGTCATCATCTATTGTCAAAAACCTGATTCCGTGGTGATCTATCAATAGCACCTTTTTAAAGTCCTTTGTATCACGTCCCAAAAAATAGACACCCTCCCAACAGTGGACGAAGACATGATCTATGCTTTCCGTTTTTTTTACAAATAAGGCAGTGGGTTCCCCATGGCATGTAGGACTTGAGTTGTTCAAGAAAGGTTTTAACGCGTAAAGTACTGGTATGTAATTTAAAGAAGAAAGATTTGGTGGTTGGTTGCACTGGAATCTTCACTCTTTTCAAAACGTCTAGGCCTGAGCTTCCACTGTACACTGCTCTGTACATCAGTACAAGCCCAAAACACTGTCACAAAAAATCACGATATAACTTTCCGTTTTAAACTCCAGAAATATGCACTTGAAAAACGAACATGCAAAAAGGAAACACTATCGACTATTTCCCGGAAGAAACCACGGACTGAACCTGTCATGGTTTCGGTACCAACAACAAACTCGGGAAGTACACTTGATAGTCTCCTTTGGATCACGGTGAGCTGAAATGGGTCATTCGTATCTCTAAAGAAAAAAAACATGTTCACGAGTTGACGCAAGAAGAGGTGCGCCAACCCAAGACAGCCATCCTTAA
Source organism: Dermacentor silvarum (assembly GCF_013339745.2). NCBI lineage: Eukaryota > Metazoa > Arthropoda > Arachnida > Ixodida > Ixodidae > Dermacentor > Dermacentor silvarum. The sequence goes on from NW_023606362.1 coordinate 49,167, forward strand.
CACGTCAGAAGCGGTTATCTCAGCTGCATCGCTCGCAGTTTGATGTCAACACTAAACAGCGAACACGTGGTGAAGGTTCTGCACAGTAATCCGAGAGCACTGTAGGACCTGCATTACATACCAGATCTTTGTCACGATAAACATGTTGCACGCTGTAGCTCTCACGAATATTGACAAGTGGCCCGCGTTCCATCTGTCCGATTTTTCTTTTATTTTCTTTGTCGGCTCCTCCCAGTATTCGCTACTGTCCCTGTAGGCATCAAGCGGTGCACCAAGGTAGTTAACTGGTGTCGTGACCCACCTTACGTTTGAAAAGTGGTTTGGGATAGACGCCCACCTTCCATGCCAAAAACCCAAACATTTCTGCCAGTTCACAAAGCTATTAGTGATGTCACCAAACCTTCTTACGAGACTAATGGTATTCAATCCACTCTGCGTATTTTTACAACATACAGCCACATCGTCAGCATATGCCAGTAACTTGACGTCTGCTGCTTGCAGACGAAATCCCTTAATATAGTCATTTTGGATTATCGCCTGACAGCGTTTCTATATAAACACGAAACAAAAGTGGGCTGAGTGGACAACCCTGGCGAACGCAGCGCTTCACCTTTATGGAGGCCCCCAAAGTCTGATTAATTAGGTCTCATAGAGCAGCTCCGGTACGCCATGGTCACCCCCTCAGTGATTATGCCACCAACATTAACATGCTTCATGATGGTAAGCAAGATCTCATGCACACGCTTTCTCCAAGTCCCGCTGGAGGATCGCTACTGCATCATACATGGCGTCACAACACTCAAGCACACACTTCATTTTATGAATGTTCGTCAAAATCGTTCTTCCGCGGATGCCGCACGTCTGGTGTGGGCCGACTACTTCCTTAAAGGGAAACTAAACAGGTGTAAAGGCGTTTATTGCACACAGGCGTTAGGGCCAACCGTTGGATCAGTTCAAGGAACCGCGAGCGCGAGCGCCGTAGTCCGAGCGATGCGCTGGAGAGACTGACCTACTAGACAGCGCTGGTATAAGGATGCCCCACTGCATCGTCCCTCTTCTTCACTACAATTACCCCGGGGACGAAAAAGGGAGCCGTCCGGCGACCTAGCAATTCCTCACTATACCTCGATGTTGACAATGTCGCGTCCGCGACGGCGCATGTCCGAACATGGTTCAACAGGCTCAATCACATAGTTGACGGGTGATGCACGCTCGACGATGCGGTAGGGACCTTCATACTTGGGCATTAACTTGGAAGACAGACCAGCAGACCAGGTGCAGCGGAAGGAACTGAGAGCCACACAAGCGCTCCAGGAAGAAAGGTGTGCGCGGAGGTGGGGTCACCACGAGTGTTCTTCTGGCGCTCTTGGTCAGTGGAGGTAAAGGCACGGGCGAGGTCACGGCACTCTTCGGCATGTCTCACCGTATCAGAAATGGGCGCACATTCAGATGCGTCGAGCCGGTATGGTAGCATTGTGTCGATGGTGTGCGATCGGTGCCGGTCGTACAATAAGAAATATGGCGAAAAACCAGTAGTGCTCTGCGTAGCGGTATTGTACGCATAGGTGACGAAGAGTAGAATGGCGTCCCAGTTCGTGTGGTCGGAGGAGATGTACATTGAGAGCATGTCACCGAGCGTACGGTTGAATCGTTCCGTGAGTCCATTGGTTTGATGATGGTAAGCCGTCGTTGTGCGATGAACGACGTGGCACTCTTTGAGAACAGCTTCGACTACTTCGGAGAGAAAGACCCGTCCGTGATCACTGAGCAGCTCCTGGGGTGGTCCATGACGTAGGATGAATCGACGAAACCGGAAGGAGGCAACGTCACGCGCTGTAGCTGCCGGAAGCACCGCAGTTTCAGCGTATCGCGTAAGATGGTCGACTGCCACAAGGGCCCAGCGGTTTCCAGCTGAAGTCATGGGAAGGGGCCCGTACAAATCTATACCGACGCGCCCAAAGGGCCGGGTGGGGCAAGGTAAAGGTTGCAGACCAGCTGGCGAGAGGCGGGGTGAAGATTTCCGGCGCTGGCAATCGGGACAAGAGCGTACGAACTTTTGAACGTAGCTGTACATCTCTCGCCAGTAGTACCGCTGCTGAAGGCGCTGGTAAGTCTTAAAAACGCCAGCATACGCACACTGGGGATCGGCGTGGAAAGCTGCGCAAACTTCGGAACGCAGGCTGCGAGGCACTACTAACAACCACTGGCGACCGTCGGAGCTGTAATTGCGCCGGTGAAGCAGGTCATCGCGAATGGCGAAATGGTGAGCTTGACGGCGCAATGCGCTGGTTGTTGACCTGGTCGATGGATCAGGGAGCCAGCCTATAATCGACGCAATCTAGGGGTCCTTGCGCTGCTCGGATGCGATGGTGCGAAGGTCGATGGAAGACACAGTCAACCGAGATATATTGTTGTCAGTCAAGGGAGAGCGCGAGAGGGCATTGGCGTCCGAGTGGTGTCGCCCGCTGCGGTAGAGTACGCGGATGTCGTAGTCTTGCAGGCGAAGTGCCCAACGTGCAAGACGGCCGGACGGATCTTTCAACGATGCCAACCAACATAGTGCGTGGTGGTCCGTGATGACATCAAATGGCGTTTATTGCATACAGGCGTTAGGGCCAACCGTTGGATCAGTTCAAGGAACCACGAGCGCGAGCGGCGTAGTCCGAGCGATGCGCTGGAGAGGCTTACCCACTAGACAGCGCTGGTAAGGATGCCCCACTGCATCGTCCCTCTTCTTCACTACGCAGGTTTTAGATTTCTAAAAAGTGACGTTTTTCTGAAGCGCAGACACTTGAAATCCCCGGTACGAAGTTTTGTTTTTTGATCATACAAGTAGCGGCGGCGTAATTAAGAATTAAATTCGCAGCTATGCTCCACCCACTGCGGCTCGCGGAGTCAGCCCGCGGCAGCGGCGGAAGGGGAAAGCTAGCGGAAATGACGTCAATATAGGGATCCCGGGCGCCCGCGCGGAAATCGTGTACACGTTTTGCGCGTCAGTCATGTTGTATCCGTGGCCTTTATCACACATGATCAAGATCTCCACCCTACGTTTCCGGCTTAAGCTTCAAAGGACTGTTACCGCAAGGAGAACTCCGTCTAAGAAGCATCGACGAGCACCGGCGGCCGAGACGACGTTATCTTTCACAATTTCCCACGGCAGAAAAAACAAGCTGCTCAGTGGATCGCAGCGGTGAAACGAAGTAATTTCAAGTCTTCAAGAACCACTCTTCTCGGTTCAAAACATTTTCGGGACAGTGATTCCCATCAGAGATGTCGAATGTAGGAGCTTATGCCGCATGTAGAAAAAAATGCACGTTGTTTTTCTGGGTAATCGCCATCTGTTTCTCATTCTGTCACTTAAATTTCCGTTTCTCGCTTCTGTCATTGGCGACGCTTTCCCCGAAGAGTTCCGAATTTGGGCCTGTATTTGTGGAACGTCTCTGATTTATATAATAAATAACGCGTCCTCAATGGTCGGCGGTCCGTCGCATGCTATTTGAGGTTGTGTAGACGATAACCGAGGCTGTGACGGACCACCAAAATTTACACGGACAAGTTTCGTGAATGCGGCCCAGACGCGGGACTGTGTCGCCCAAAATTGTGACTATGGCCTGAGAATGGGCATTGCGAGTTTAATACAGGTGTCACATGGCCCACTTTTGATCTCGATCATGCCCGATCCGGATCGAATTTCTCGGTCATGATTTGCTTCTTAGCGCAACTGCACGAGGGAGCCAATCGCTGTCGAGAATTTGGATCCAGATCGGGCTTGATCGCGATCAAAAGTGGTCGTGTGACACCTCCGTAGGCAAGACCGTGTGCAGGGATTTCGTTTACTTCCTGGCAGCACAAACATTCTTCTTCTATTTCCATTGCACTGCAGTGCATGCAGGAACACCTGTCGCAACAGAAATATACGTCACGTAGAAAAGACACCTAAAATAAAGTTTCAATCGGCTACCTGAGTGCCCATTCGCCTGAGTGCTTACATCACTTGCTTTAAGGAAAGAGGCGGATTGTTCAAAAGCGTGAAACTACAGGAGTGGGCTTTTACCTCTGATCTTTTCAACACAACCAGGAATCGAGGGCCAAAAAGCATAAAATAGAACTACAGTAAACCGCATAGATAGGCATAACAACGTGCAGTGGCACACTTTTTTGTTTTTAGTCAAATTCCCGCACGGCATTGCAAGCAGCCCTAGCAGGCCGTCGGGGCGTCGAGCGCTGCTTCTAGCAGCGTGGGTCACAAAACAACAGAACTATACTGCAAAAATAAGAAAAATTCACTTCCGTGCGGCGTATATTTTTCTGGCACTTCTGCACCTTGTATTGTGATCTTACTAACTTCGTAACTGCAAAATGCACTGTGCTGACAGTGTGCCTCCGCATTCGCGGCAAGATCCAACAACGCAATGATTGCACGCATTGTTTGTTGCACTCAGAGCACAGCAGAAGGCATCTTCAACCCCAGCAATTCCGGACATCGCCTTTAGTTCACAGCTTTTACACCACGTGGCGTACGGACCTTTAAGATTCAAAATTCGCGCGATGACGCACGAAGTGTACTGGACGATAACAAAATACACGTTTTAACAAGAAAAGAAAAAAAAAGGACCACGCCAACAGCTTTCACCGTCGAGCATGGACGAGCGCGAATCAGGAACGGCTGATCTGATAACCGCCGCGCATATAAGACGAGCGGCCAGCTAGTCTACTGTGAATCAGCAGTTTTGCTGCTATTGATGGGCGTTTAGAGGCTCAGCCCCGCTTCGAGAAAGCGGGTGCAGAATCTTGAAAGAGCGGCCTCCGCCCCCCCCCCCCCCCCCCCCGCCTTCCGGCCATCTTTTCCTCGTCCAACTTTTTGTCCGATCGAATCAAAAAAGCGAAAATGCCCTTTTGTCGCTTCATTTCTCGAAAGCTGATTCTAAAATAATAATGTAAGCTTGCTAAATGGTCGCGATGGGCGCATGTTTCAGGATATGCAGTCGCACGATTGACACCCTTAATCTCGGTTGGCCTCAGCTTACGAGTCCATTTGCGCATTTGCGTGCAGGTGCCTGGTCGAGTTATGTTCACTGCCACGGAATTTTTGTTTTTCGAAGGCGAAAGCCTTAGGTGCATTGCTATATTTTCGGTGCCATTGGCAGTGACCTCGGCGAAACCGCGCCGTAAAGAAAATGGCCGACGCCGCAAAGAGTAAAATCACGTCAACAAATGCTCGGATTGACGTCAGTTTTCTGAGGGAGGTTCCTGTGAACAAAGTAAATTAGTGGCTTCGTAAAGAAAATTTGCTACATTTCAGCCGAACACCTTTTCTAAGCTCTTGGTAAGCGACGGGTGTAAATGCAGAAAATCATCTGTAACTGGTCAGTGTTCAAAGACCTGCTTCACTGCACTGTGGCATAGCCAGAAATTTTGTTCGAAGAGTGGGGGGCTCACGTTACAGCGCGGCCTCCTCCTTAGAGAATTTATCGAGGGATCAAATACATCAATGATAACTACATTGCCATTGCCAATGTCATTGTATATTAGAGACTGCAAACAAACTACTGAATGCTACCCACTGTCAAGTAAAATATGTATTTTTTCATAAAAGAATATATTAGCATGTCCCAAAAATTGTGGCAGAAATAACTGATATCAATGCTTCCGCGTTTTTTTGTCTATTCAATTAGTAAAGAAAATATCACACGAAGCAGCAAAGCAGTGCATACAGCTGGTGTGAAAAAAGTAAAGGCCATGAAAATAACAAGTTAAACACAAATATTTTGATAAATCCTTGTCATTAAAGAACCTTGTTTACTTTTTTGTACAGTCGCGAGCAGAAGTTTGGAGACCATGGCATCAGCAAAAAATTTAAATATATTCAAGCGCAGCTGCACGGCCCCGAATTGGCTTAATACGTTGTATTGGTCCATCACGCGCACGTAGGCTTGCGCTCTTGATTTCAGCCGGAATGCCCAGGCTGCGAAGGAAAAAAAATAAAATCGTGGCAGCAGAGAGGCTCGGCCTTTCTGTACCGACGTGGGAGTGGCCCGCTACGTGCTGACGCGCGTTCCGAGAGACCGTAATAAAGTTTTATCATACGATCATACCATACCTTTAGTCCACAAACTTTTGCTCGTGACTGTACATATGCAACCGCCAGAGAAAAACCTCAATAACGCTGTCCTTCGTTGCAATAGATTGCGCATGAGCAGTTGTTACCGGTCGTGTATTGTAATTACACCGATAATATAGTCGCAACAGTGAGTACATGTAAGAAGCAGGAGTTCTGCAAGATGTACATTAGAAATGCGAAAATAGAATGGAATATATAAGTGCGAAGATACAAGTTGATAAAGGGCACAAAAATGTCACTGGTAACAAAATGCACTGTTTGTATACACAAAGCCTCGCAACAAGATGTTTAAATATATGCATAAGTATCCAATAAATCCACGTATTTAAGCAAGCGTCACTGTATGTAATGCGTCAAACAAGACAAATAGACATGTTGCGCAGCCATACATAGTAGTAGCTTTACGTATAGAAAGACAGACGATCCAGGCAAGAACAAAACTATGATCGCAGAAATCGTGATATGTTCCGGAAGGACCGCCTGTTGGGCTAGTTGGTCTAACATAGTTACTTTCAGTTTGGCAGAACAGTTTGGTTCTCCTAGAAGCTGACAAGGAAGGTGGATTTGTTGTGATGCCGAAAGGCATGTTCAATGAAAAAGCCCAAGTGGCAGTGGACAAGAACTTTGTGGCTGTTTAAAAAAGTGCAGTGAGGGTTTAGACTAAGTTCATCAAATTTTGTAAGGACTTGGAAGTGAACGCTCTTGCTAGTGCTATTAGAAATAGTAAGGGGAACAGTCTGAAGGTTTTCTTTTCTGTAAAAAACATAAGGTCCCTTTCAGAACCATTGTGAGCGAAGGGGGGGGGGGGGGGGCTTGGCAAAAGAATGTTAGTCAGTTTTTACTGAAGAGCCTTAAGTGACTCACGGTTGTTGATCCTTTCCGCGTGAGGAAATCTGAAGAAGTCTCTGAATATGTGAAACACAACGAGAGTATCGATTATGGTTTGTCTGTCGACGTTGAGTACTTGTTTTATTCAGTACCTCAAGATAAGCTTTTAGTTGCTGTTAGGAAGCGCATTGAACAGAGTGGCGAATGCGATTTCCAAAACTCCGCTTGCTTGTCGGTTCATTGTTTAACGCTTTTAGAATGTTATCTTAGTGTAACATTTAGTGTTTTTAACGAGCAGCCTTTCCTGCAACGTAGAGGAGTGTGCATTGGGTCTTGCGTGGCTCCGATTCTATGCGACACATTTTTAGCTGATATTGACAGTGCGCTTAATTTGGCTTTTATTTGGGGGAAGGTATTCAAAGTGTTTCGGTACGTCGATGACTTTTTAATTCTTTTAAAGAAAGAGGACGGTTTCCCTGCCCCTGGGAGTATTTTAGATGTTTTATTCAAGCTGGGCAGGGTTTGAGTTTCACTCATGAATTGCTTGGAACTGAGGGGTTACAATTCCTGGATCTCAGGCTGAAATTTAGTGTAGGCCATGTTCGCTGAGAGTACCTCCCACGGGTTAAGAAGTGTCCCCTGCCTTTTGACTCTGCCCGCCCAAAAATTGTAAAAAGGGGCATCGCATTACAATGTCTGGATGCTGCGCTCCGTAAGTCATGCCAGCATTCAATGCAGCATAGCTTTGACAATCAGATTGGTCGCCTTTTAGCAGCGGGATTCCCTGAGTTGCTTGTTGTTGCGGTGGCCGAGTCTATCCTGCAGAGGGTAAAGAAGAGAGCTGGAGCGGAAAGGGCTGAGACCCAGCGATGGATGGCGAGACCCGTAGCCATGCTTTATATGCATCAGGTCTCGCACAACCTGAAGAAGGTCGCGAACAGGCATCGTATTCCTGTGGTCTTCACGGCTCCTAATAAGCTATCCAGGCTCTGCCCTCGAATTTGCGGTGACAGGAAAGGAGGTTGCCAAACCAGCCACGATAGCCGCTTCGTGGGGTGTGCGACAGGAGTGGTATACTCCATCCCCTTGTTGTGCGGGAAGGTGTACATCGGCCAAACCGAACGGTGCATAAACAACCGGCTCAGGGAGCATGCGCTAAAAGTTAAGAAAGAAGAGGACAAGTATGCTCATTTGGTTGCCCACATCATTACGTGTGGTTGCAAGGCACGATTTTATGAGACCACTATCTTAGGCAAATCAACACACTACACGGCTCGAGTGGCTCTAGAAGCATTCTACATCCACAAGAACTCAGATATTTGTATAAGCGTAGCGCCAATTCTTTTGCCCAGTGCCGAACTGAACTATTTGAACTCTGTTGCCCGAGGCAGAAAGTACTGTTAACTTTTTTAGATTTCTTTTTATCACCTCGCATGGGAAAGGGACGTGACACTGGTGTACGTGGTTCACCTTATAAATCGGAGGGTTTGTTGACTGAAATAAACGGTTGGTAGTAGCGCTCGTCCGCATCTGTCGTGTCTTCGTGTGTGTTGAGCGTACTTTTTTGCGCTATGTCTGAAAGTAACTCGTGATATGTACTTGGGCCATGCGGCCGTTGCGACAGCACCATATGGGTAGATAATAGAGGAATAATGCAGAAATCAGTACGAAAATGTATAATTTAACTGCCTGCAGAGCGGCGACAAATTTTCTGCACCCAAAATTAAGGAAGGGTATTGCTTCCGCTCAAAAAAGAAGTAAAAGCGGCTAGCTAAAAAGGAAAGAAAAGACCAAACGAAAGCCACAGATGATGCGGCAAGTTAAACTACCCAATATCCGAGTGTGTTTGTTGGGAAACGCCGCGAGGGCCGGGCTTTCAATAAACAAGATCGGTAAAAATTGGTTATTGATGTCCTCGCAATTTTCGTTTTCACACAATAATTTTGATCATGATGCTAACTGTTTGAATAAACGGCGAAAATTTCTGCGGTTTTAGAAACTTATGAACAGTCATACGTTTTCATAATTACGAGTTTATGGACCTGAAGGAACAGAACTTTTACTTGCATTGATTTTTGCCGCTTCGCTATCTAAAAGACAAACTTCACTCGGCGGGGAAGTTTAGTGAAGCGGTCAATGACTTCGGACACGTTGATGCCGACGTCTCTGTGGACGTATATAAGCACCTGCCTAACAATGTGTTCCTCTGACATTGTAGAGCGCAAGTAGTTTTTTAGTAATCTCATGTAAAAAAAACACCGCATATCCACGGGGTGAATGATGAGTGGGCGAAGCTCCGGAGGGAACCATCGGTAAACCGTGAATCTTCCGTGTAATTCGCCCAGTCTCGCCACACTAAATCGAACGATTGACTTCCACCAATGACACGCGCCATATGTGACGTCATTCCTATTTTATAACAGCGCCCTTCATTATAATTGCACCATCTCCCGCTTAAGGGGACGCTAGCACAAACGCGTTAGAAACGTGCAGTACTCTCTAGTAAGGGGGAGAGGCCACAGCGTCTTACGCAGCCGTTTACACATGCCGGAACGTGCACCGCGTTTGCCGACGCCATCACATGACTGCTGAGAGAGTATAACCCCCGTATTCATTAACGCTCCTCGACTTGAACTTGACTTGCCACCGCCTTCAACGCGTTTCGAACGCGCTGCCCAAGGCGGTGGCAAGTCAAGTTCAAGTCGAGGAGCGTTTATGAATACGGGGGTAAGGCGGAGAGGCCACAGCGTCTTACACCAGCTTCTTACACGGGCCGTAACGCGCTAGCACCAATGCGTTAGAAACGCGCAGTCTTTCGTTAATGTTGGGTATTTATTGTCATCGTGGTGCGTGTGTCCATGTGCGCTTCGTGGCGTAGTGGTTAGCGCCGCGCGTTCGGAAGCGAGGGGTCCCTGGTTCGATTCCGCGCTGCGGAAACAAGTTTCGGAAATTTTTTTTCATAAAAGTAGACGTGGCTACCTACTACTACGACGACTACTGCTACTACTACTACTACATACTACAGAGGAGGGACAGACCCCCACCCTAAGGAGCTTCGCCCCTAAAATATACTATCTGCGCTGGAAGTGGTTACTGGAAGGGTGACTAGAATCTGAAGCCGTTTCTACACATTTACATAGAACCTGCAGTCGCAGTGAGAGAGGGCATCTATTCCGGCGCTAAAACCTAAAAGTACTCCTTCGATGTCGTTGGCATCCTTGTTTAGGTACCTTGCACAAACAGTAAACTGTTGGATACCGGCAATATCCGTCGTTTCGTCAGCAAATATGGAGAAGCAGCCAGCACCATTTACTTTTGCATCTAGGATTTCTTTGATAATTTCACCATAAATTTCTATAATTGGGTTTTTTACATCTGGGCTTAAATGCGAGGTATTACTGGGGCAACATACAAATGGTTCTTCAGATATGTATCTCCACAATCAGCTCGCAAATGAAGAAGCGCTCTGAAAATACCAATATTTTCAGAGGGGATTTGCTTAAATCCATAGGACCACTGTCCCTATGGTCACGGAGAGCCAGACCTTGTCGTCCGCAAAAAAGAACCGCCTCAATAATAGGCCGTTAACTTTCTTCTGTTTTCGCTTATTTTACTTTGCCTGCCCTGGTCCAGCTGATTGATCACATCGGGCGCCCTTCCTGGAAATGTTTGGAGAAAATTATCAGCTGCCAGCTGGCAGTCACGGTCATATTCAGTATTTTCGTGTGTGTGGAAGATTGCGAGCGCGGGCTTCCATTTCTGAAACTGCTTGGACACGAGGGCTCCAGTGCGCGCATGTTAGCTCAAGTTTATAAGAATATTAAACCCATAAAGTTCCAGAATTGAAAATCTAAAGCACGCCTTTGGAAATGTCAGTGCACCTTTCGCGTCATAAGTTTATGATAACTTTATACCCATAAAGTTTCGGAATTGAATTCCATGCGCTCCGTAGATTCCGCCGCCGCTGCGAGATGCCGCAACGCGCCCGCTCGCTATCCAAAAGCCCTTGAAAGTTTGTGCTCGGATGGGGCTCCTTGCGTTACGTGACTCCAGGTGCAAGGGCGTTGTCGCGAAATCCAGCCCGAGTTCGCAATGTTCGTGCCGAATTGTCTTTTCGAGCGTGAAAAAGACATTGTAGACAGAATCCAGAATGATTCCCGGCGTCGGTGGCAGTTTTGGTCGGCGGTGCATGCCGGCACGAAAAAATTTCGAGGGGGGAGGGAGGGTCTGAAGCCCCATCAGTGCTACTACTGCTACTACTACCCCTACTGCTACTACTATAATACATTATTATTAAATAATTATTATAGAGGAAGTACAACAATAATGAAAGCTTTACATGAGATCCAACGCAGTGTTTTAGCATAAGTGATGCGAATGTTCCATTGCGATTATAGAAAAGTTTTCATGCGTTAAATCTGTCGATTTGATGCAGATTGACAGTGGAATCAACATACTCTGGCTTACTTATCGTGATTATTTTTTTTTCATTTACGATAAACCACATCTCCAGTACCAAATCTCTTAAGCAAACTTTAGTGGACTCTGGGCTTGGGCTCCCGTGTACTGGTGAGGGATAGTTGATACGGGGTAAGGCCGGCTGATCCGCTGTACACGCAGGGCCTCTCTTTTCCTCGCGCCACCGGCACCGCCGTTGGCCGAGCGTCGTCACGCCGTGACAAGTGATATAAGTCGTTCTACTCGGCACAGAGCAGAGAACATGGCGAAAACAACGCCGGTATACCACTTGCTTCAGCTCTTGTGCCATCCGTATCGGCAAAGGCGCGTTCCCACCACGGCGTCAGGAAGCACATCTGGCCGCTTAGGCCGGAGCAGCGGTCTCACTCCTATCGCGTGCACTCGAGTAGGGCCGCGATTTTGTAGCGAGGCATTATGACTTATTCTACTCTAGTCTTATCATCCACCGCTCAAGGCCGGCTGATCCCGTTGATAACGCGAGCGGACCGTCGCTCCGACCACTGACAAAGCGCGATAAGCGCGAAAAGGCATTATTACCGGAAAGGCATCGCTACAAAATACCGGCCCAGTATACACGCTTGCCCTCGTCGCCGCGCAACAACTATCTGCAGCAACTCTGAGCATGACGGGATGCCGCGCATCGGGGCTGCGCAAATCGCAATGAAAATGGGAAAGCTGTTTACTCTGTGCCGTGCAGACGGACCGTTGTCGTCTACAGTAGTCATTAATGCGAAAGCATTACATGAGCCTTGAGGTATAAAAGCCGGCGTCGTCCACAACGAGTGGTATCAAAAGTCAATGTGACGTCGTCAGCGTCTTCAATGAAATCAGTAGTAATAGAGAAGATAGTAAATGGTATGACAACGTTAATTAGTAGTAATTATGGGTAGTTATTGTGAAGTAATGTGAATTACAGTGAAGTTAATTAAAGTTACAACAAGTTATATTTGGGTGACTTAAGGTGGAGTCAATTGAATTAATGGGAAGTAAATTAAATTACAATGAATTAAATTTGGTTAAGGTGGATTAAAGTGGATCACCATATTAATTCGTAGCTACTCGGCGATGAGTTCTGAATGGTTGTGGTCTGGTGATTAATGAACGCAGAGAAAAGAAAGCGAAGGAAGGATTGCAAAAAGGTTGTAATAATTAAGAAGTCTTTATTGGTAATGACTAAGAGAAGTCATAATGATTTCGCATTCAAATCACGTAAGGATACTTAAGGTACAATTTTTTTGCGCATGGGCCACCACAGGGCTATCGCTTTAAACCCCACCGCGCCTCTACCCGCCATATACCTCTTTGCAATAAACCTTCGCTGTGATAGCGTTAATGATCCACCATTAAAACCCGCCATGTTTGGCTGCGTCATAGTGCACAGCTATCGGTTTAATATCAACAATCTTTTTAATCTTCGGCGCGAACGATCCGTCCCATCCAATTATCCTCGCGTTGCAACGGCAGCCCCCGCCACATCCGAGTTGCACCCCACCGCCCGTATACTTCGGCCGGCAGCGTGCTGCACTGTCATTGCTTGAAGGGGTCTGCTGCGTCACGGCGTGAAGCTCCCCTCGCTACAAACCGGCGTAGTTTCTGCGCACGCTAAGAGTGCATGTTTATTTCCCCTTAACCACTACGATTAGCAACATCTAGGTTTTAAACGTTTAATTAAATTATAGGCTTTTACGTGCCAAAACCACGATCTGATTATGAGGCACGCCGTAGTTAGGGACTCCGGAATAATTTGGACTGCCTGGGGTTCTTTACCGTGCACCTAAATCTAAGTAAACGGGTGTTTTCACATTTCGCCACCATCGAAATGCGGCCGCCCTGGCCGGTATTCGATCCCGCGACCTCGTGCTCAGCAACCCAACACCATAGCCACTCAGAAACCACGGCGGGTCGGAGCAGATAGAAAATTGAAATGAATCACATGCATCAAAGTTTGCATTGCGAGTATTATGAAGGACAGTTTCAGTTTTTTTCTTGCAATTTATGATATATGACAGTCTTTGTGATGACTTCAATTTCCTGTATTACGTTTAGGCTACTGACACTGCACAAAATATATTTTTTTGTCATAATACGGAATACAGGCACCAGAGTGCGGCTCATAAACACATCGGTATAATGAGGTGTAATTTGTGGATACATTTCTCGGTATGGGTAATATAGGAGCTCCTTTCTCGCAAATATGTGTCTTGGTTTAGAGAGCTTGGGCTGAAAGTGGACTGATTGTCCGCGCTTTCCGTGGAGCTGCCGAAGTGACTGTGAAAGCCTTTCGCTGTGTAAAGGTGTAAGCCCTTCGATGCCAGGCGCCTGAATTATACACAAAGAACGCGCTCGTCCGGAACCAGAAAAGTCGCAAGCATCACGCCAAGGTCGGGATTACCCTTCTACGGGTTAGTCGCGTCCTTGACAAAAAAAGAAAAACCGGGGAGTGACAAGTCATTTTTAACGACGCGCTGTCGTTCTTATCGTGATCACACATGACGATTGCGCCAACGTACCGCGCTTTGTCGGGAAGCTGTGATGGTTCATTCTTTAGAAAGGGTATTTTTTTTTCCGCAACGTAACTTACGTCATCGGGGCAGATTTAAAAATATAAAGGTCACGAGTCAGGCGGTGGTACCTAGGTGAAATGAACGCCCGAGAAAGATGGACTTGTAGTCACTTTCTTTTGGAATAACGTTGCAGTTTAAAGCACAATAGAACTTCGTACACAGTATTTTTACCAACAGCTTAACAGAAGGCTATTCAGTCGTGATATTATTAAACTTATAACTTTTTAGCAGATACACTCTCACATGGCTTCAACATATATACAATAAAGGGCTCTGTAGTTTCCACCGTGACTTAACCTAGGTACGTTGGCGTACTTCATGCAATAATCCCAGTCAGCCTACTCACATATACCGCATTACTAATCATATCTACCATGGCCTCGGCTACATCCGAAGAAGTAATTGCCTACCTCTTCTCATTGCTAAAGATTTGGTAGGCGTAAGACAGGCCAAAATTCGAATATAAATGCCCTGTATGGAATTAGCATGGAACCTTTAGTGATATAGAACGTATGCATTACACTCGAGTCTGTCCAGAAATGGACAGTAACATTAATTTACTCTGACTATTCATTTATCATCAGTGTTAATAAACAAAAAGCATGCTGAGCTTCTATCGCTAGGTTTGCGTCGTGAAGTCACCTGACCTTGCAGAAGTTCTACAATTCTACGCTCTAATATTCCATCATCAAGAGCTCGGCGCTTGTCATCACGTATAAGCTAAAAAGCAGCCTGGCCTTCAGACCGTATAGTCAGCGTCCAAAGCTTTCGCACGCCTGAAGCTGAAAAAATATTATATTTCTACGCCTGAGGCACGCATCGTGGTATTCGGATTTACAGCGTATGCTGGTCTAGAGTAAACAAAGGTTTTGCATACTTTTACTGGCTGCGGGCGTAGCTGCGTTGAAAATGAACTTATTCGCGGAATCTCGGCCGCGTAAACTTTTGACGGTGACTGTGCCATTGAACACCTGTATTTTCTTTATTCTGCACACATTTTTTAATGAATGGCCTTCCAGCCAACGTCATGCAATGCTTACACCTGGTTAATTTTCAGGACAGCCATCTCAGACATGATGTATTAAGTATAAGAACTGAACTACTATGTAGTACGTCATTATTATCACCAATGAGGTGTAATAAATTTGTAAACAAATAAGGATAATAACATTGCCTATGAAATTTTACTCAAATCTCAGGACTACTTCAAAACTTCGCCTGTTCGTCTTGTGTACCTACCACCCTATGCTTTCTAGGAAACTGAACGGGCGAAAATCAAGTGTGAAATTGACATGTCCTGTGGCACCATGGCAGAAAAGGGAAGGTTTGGCTTAGTGGGACATATGAAAGGTTCAGCTGCCATTGTGCTACTCACACACGAGGAACGACACTTTGGCATTTTATGTATAGGCAACAGACAAAATGATAAATGATGCTCAGTGCACGCTGGCGTGATCATGACAAAACGACCGTACCGATATGGGTCATAAACGATTCTAATAAAGGAACATTTCTGCAAACCCTCACGGTCCTTTCTCATGTTTCTTCAATTGTTCAAACATGTTAAATTTAGGGTAGAAGAATATTCTCGCAGAATTACTAAAGAATTGCACCAGTAATTATATCATGGTGCTGTGACCTGATTCAGCAATAGAGTTAGTCAAGAACAGAACAGCAGAATGCTATATGGCAACTTCGGTAATTGCAGTGACTTCTTGCACGACTTTGTGGGCATAACTCAAAAAGGGTGATTGGAGTCGTTCTCTATTTTTACACGACAGGCTACATTAACACGTCCCCAGAGTCTTTTCGCATAATTTCCAGTACTCCTCTGCGTAAGTTGTGGTAAAAGGGTAAAAGGATATGAAGACCTTTAGTATTTCTGGAATTTTGTGAAGGTATATGGGAATGGTTCAAATGATAAGACACGTGCGCTGCATATTGAGGGTAGAATGTTTATGTTTCGAGGTATCGGTTTGTACTAAGCAAACAAGCTTGTGCAATAATTCGGACAGCCTTCATTTGTACCGAAGATCAGGTATACACAAAAATTCTGCTTTGATATAATGCAAATATACTCAGTCAAATAGCTTCAACTGTATTCCTTTGTAAAAATACTACGTCTGGGGCTGCAGCCAACTTTTCTACTTCTGTGTCTTTTAATTGCACACACTGGACGCTAGTTATTTTTGTGGTACGTTTCAAGCCGCACAAGAGTCGCACAAACACGCCTTTCCCAAGACATAGCTGAAAAGGCAAAATATTTCTTAGTAATGTCTTCATAAATATTCACCTTAAGAAAGAAATGAACTTTCAAAACACCGTTACCTGGGTTTATTCTCCAAAATACAACATACCTAAAGTGCAAAAGGTGGTTGGAAGCACGTTCGCATGTTCTCGAATCCAGCCAGCTATTTTTTTAGGAAGACGTTGGTACAGTAGAAAGTAACCTAACAAGAACCGTAAGCAAATGACCTGCGTTTCGGAATATGCCATTCTGGCGAAAAACCGCCAAACTAAGCAGCGAAAAAGTGATAAGAAGCGTGGCGCAGCTGGCATCGAACCTGCGAACTCACGATCGTGGTATCAGTGATCTTGATCTGTGGTCGCTCAATACGCTCGGCTACCGTTTCGAAGCGCTGCTGTTGGCGAAAACTAGGTTTATGTATGTACCACAATAAATTCCGCGACCTTGTTATGAAAACTGCGATTTTGGAACGACTTCTTTGCCATTTCAAGAGCTGCTGCTTCAACTAGCTGAAAGCTGATTCATTGAAGTTGATAAATCCCCAGGAATACGTCAGTCGATGCAATAGGTTCATCGCAAATTGCTTTTATTGGCCAAAAAACAATTTTACACGCCTTTAATTTCAAAATCTGTTTCTTTTAGGCTCATTGTAACTACTGTATGCTACATACTGGGGCCGGATTCACAAAAACGTTCTCACGCTAAAACTGTTCGCAGAAGCAGGTGTCAGCCAATCGTGGTGCAGCACTTACGATCGAAAAGCTTTGTGAATTCGGCCCCTGGTGCTTTGTTTCTCTGTTTTAGATCTGGTTTTGGTTTGGGTATCACTTCTTATAATGTTACCTTGAAAAAAGTTTTAATGCGTGTATACATCCTCCCCGCTATAATCCTCCTCGAGCAAATATGGGACTGTATGATAAATAAATGAAAGGCTGTTCCAGTGACTGAATCGTCCTGGTTCTGTTTTCAAGAAGGCTTAAATGTGCGTGCGATGAGGCGAAATTTAGTCACAGCGTTACGCAGGCTAATAACCAAAGTGGGCCAAGCAGCAATAAAACATATACGTACCGCCACTAATATATACAGGCTTCAAGCGTTGAGTTGTACGAACAATGCTGAAAATGTGTTCCTATAATAAAGTTTTACAGCATGGCCTGCATATTGGTTCTTGGTTCACTAAAGTCATGTTATTCTATTGATTGACTAGTCATATGCACGCCGTCATGTGCAACAGTTGTCGCCTTGCGTCACCCTTGAATCACCTGTTAACAATAAGATTGTCGAACTTAGTGTGTCCTAGTGGTTTTTCCCTCATTCCTTTGGTGCGAGAAATCATTTTGTAGTTGGATTCATGATCTGTCTCGTTAGCGAATTTATTGTAAGGATAAGACCATGCCGCGTGCAGTTGTGCCTTTTCTCTGTGCTCTATAATATCTGACTAGCGGCATTTTCAAGCTTAGTACATTAAATAAAAGAAGCAAATCAATGCAGCACTTACACCATTGAACATTGATTTGGAGAGCACAAATTTTTCATGTGCCAAGAAAATGACAACGTAAGGGTGTGTAAATGGTGTCATGCCACTGAAAAAGCTTTTAGCATTTAACGAGAGTGCATCAATCAGCTGCTGAATATCGTATTTGACCGTTTTTTTTCCCGAAGCTCTACTCAACGCCGCCACACACGTCGCATTGCGGGAGAAGACGAATACTGTCGAAAATGTTAACTTCACATTGACAATGCTTATTCTAACCAGAAAAAAATTTTCTGCCGACTTTTTCCTAGCGCAGCATGCGCTAGAAAGAAAGCAAGTGCTAAGATCCAAAGACAGAGAGTTGATATACTGTCACTATCCGCTTTCAAAAGCACAAAGCCAATTTGTCTTGTTTGTGGTAAGGTTGTGACTGTTATTTGACCGTAGGGGGGTGGGACGGTTTTTTGGCGAGAAAACAAAGTAGTAGCCCTGGCATTGTCCGATAAATGACCATACCCTGACAGTCCATGTCTCGGCCGCACGAGAGTGGAGCCACGTGTGCAACTTTCAACAAAAAACGACTACAGCGCAAAAGCTAGTAATACTTGCCTTCGCGTACTACCATTAAATGTCGCACGTTTAATAAAAGAAAAAGAAAGATGAAGTAGCACTGTGCTTTTTGATCACCTCGGAAGGGGACTACTTCCAAGAACGCCGAACGCAGATGACTCTACCTACTGCAAAAATGTTTAGGTGTTTCCGTCGAACGAGACAGTGACCTTATGGTAATGTATTGAGACGCTGCCCAAAACAAACAGGAAGAAAACAACAAGAGACGGGAAGCAGTGCAAACTGCCTAATACCACCATTTTTGGGCACTTGTACTTTGGATTCACTTTTAAAGCAACGGCTTGCGCCAGAGAATATATCCATTTTTCGAACAAGGAATCGACCCACCACCCGAAATTCTCTTTCTGCGTGCTGATCTGCGCCATCCAGTAGAAAACCGGATTTACAACATGTCTATGCCACCGTATCCACAGTGACCGACACCAAGCTGCTTTTTGTAAACGACACGCTGTGCCCCATTTGCTCAAAAAAAAATTATCGGCACTCAGTCGCAATGAGACAGAACTGCGCCTGTATTTGAAACTTGTATGTGTATTGCGCCTGGCTTGAACGTAATAAGTAATAATAATATTAACTACAATAATATTAACAATAAGGTCAATTTCGCCCGACAGGCGAATCACTGATTGTGACAGAAATTTATTAGACAGCTGTGCAAACTAAGGTTAGTCGTTTTATCAGCTGCATAAACTGCTGTAAACATTCGCTTACTAACTAAATTAACCTGCACGTTGTCACGCGCGCACAATCACACACGAACACATCTCTCTCGATAAGCGCGGACACTCACTGTCAAAACGATGGCGTGGGGGAGAGCGGCAGCAACAGCGAGCGAATTGTCCATCGTGCTACTTCTAGCTTCAACGCGAACTAATTGCGCCGAGAATACACCGCACACGACGGCATCAGGAGCGCTTTAACGAAAAGCTATTCCAAACTGCCTCTATTCTATTTCTGAAATCAGGCCTCCATGATTGCCCAACTTCACTTGTCCTTCACGCAACGTAAAAAAAATATTTGCGTAGCTTGCACGGGAGGCGCAATGCTACAGAGAAAGCGGAGCTGATGGGCACCTAGCTTCGCCTGGCTTTTGGGCTAGGCTAAGCACTACCAAGTCATCCCCAGCATTTCCGGAATTTATTGATCATTTATCGATTATCGATTAGCTGCTGTTTGACTATCGGTTGTCTATCGATGACAGACTAAGCTTAAGTAGTCCCAACCATGCTTAGCTAGACTTAACCAGGCTCAGCTTCGCCAGTTCACAGAGGTACGTGTCATTGCGCTTGTACCCTTTCTGCACAACCGCCAGGATCGGCCCACAATTTCTGTTCGCAGGTTACGGACTAACGCTCGGCTTAAACAGCTCCGCTGTTAAAAAACCTCGAGAGCTACTCACTCTTATATGACGTGTGCACACTAATTATGCATGTGAGACCGAACAACAGAAAAATCTAATTTTTCGATTCTATGCCTTTTTACCATCAGCCATCCGCAATTGGTCAAAAGTTTTCGGGCTGCGTCCAGTTCACCTGTCTGTCACCTGACGTCCAAAAACAGTGAAAAATCACTGCGTCAAAGTGGCGTGTACGCATTAAAGATGCATTCTTACGCCGATCAAAACTTAATTTTCTTTTTAATAGCCGGACACTGCCCCGTTCCGACATGAATAGAAGGTGGGTACCCGCCGATCGCTCTGGCACTGGCTAGTCGTTGCTGCCGTGGAGAATGGATTAATTTGCCTATACTAAAAATTTTGCTTGACATTATATCGTTGTCGAGTCCTTTCAGCACGTAAACAACATCGCTATGTCAAATTTTCTTCACTGAAGATTCGTTTTAGCTGCATTGTTACGTTTCCGTTGCACGCCGACGTGATTTTCTAGCAGACACCGATAGCTAAGTAAGAAGAAGCAGGGCAAACGCAGACGCCGGCAACACCCTCCTCATCAGGTTATCTACTTTCACTGCGCTAGCCCGGCCCCACCTTACCGCCTCCACTTCTGCGTGCTCATCGCCCTTGGTCAGCCAATCAGGTAAGAAATATATGTCAAGTTAGGCAATGCTATTCCTTTTGAAAGCAAACAACAGTGACCTCCTAGAAAATAGGAGAGCGTTTCAATAGCCTTCTCAAACAACGCTGCGAGTCACCGCCCGATGCTTGCGTTGGCGGTTACGTAAATTGGACATCAGGAGATTGGAAGGAAAACAGATTGGAATAGCTTTACGTTATAGGGTCCCAGCCATCGGCCCGCCTAGACTTTGTACCCAGCGCAGATCGCTCTCTAGATCGGGGCCGCGCGGCCGCGCTCAGCCGCGTCATACGTAGCCGCCACAGGAGTAAAACGTCCCCCACTTTCCCTGCGGCCTTGTGCGCGATGGACGACGGAGCGCTTTTTCCCCGCCTTCCTCCCTTGCGCACGCGAGACTAAGCAACCATTCTCTGCTCACCCCTCTCACGCTTCCAGTTTCACCCACACCATACGGCGCACGGCCACTATGTTATCGCACTTGGACATTATACGAAACATCACGTCGACGACGACGGCGGAAATGTGCCTGCAGTGTCCATATATTTGCAATCGCAATAAAATTATGTGGTTCCGACTCAGTGTGGGAACCAGAGTAAGCGAAGCTTTCTCTGCTGTTTGCTTTGACTGACGATAGTACGCGGTGATCTTAACAGTGAATGTTTAATTTCTTCAGCATTTAGTGCAATGCGAGAGTGGTGAGTCGATGTTAAACGTTACCCTGCGTGCACCTGTTTGTCCGTGTAATACACACAATACACAGCGAGACGTGCTTGCTTGAGGCATTGTTGTGCGCCATTTTTCATAACCTTCGAGATTGAGCCACCAGGCTTCTCATATGAATCTGGCACGCTTCCACTCGCACCGGCAACTTACGGCATCCGGCCGCGATGTTATCGCACTCGGACTTCACACGGAACATGGCGGCGACAGCGAAGGCGACGCGGATGACGTCGGCGTAAATGCGCCTGGAGTGTACATATAATTTCTTTCACAATAATAAAAAAAAGTTTTGTACGGGAAATACCGCTGCCATAAACTAGAAGCTTGTTTCCCCACAGTGCGACTGAGTTTGTGGAGAAACAAACGAATTGTATATTTTCTTCGTATTTCCAAGCGATTTGGTGCGACAGCATTTAAAAGCCCGGAATCAGGTTAGTCATGTCCGAACGACTGTCAGACCAGTGTTTTCTTGCGCTACGAGGATATTGTAAGAGTCACCTTACGAGAGGAAATATTCCCGACCAGGCGGGGCTCCGAGAAGTATTGTCAAGCGATTACCTATTTGCGCAGCTAAGCAATCGTGTGGCTCACAGCAGGCCCTACAACAATTAACCCGGTGTAGTTCAGCGGTTGCGGCTCCACTTTCTCAAACCCTCACAACCCTACTTTCGCGTATAACGTGCGAGATTTGCGTACACTTAACAGGCACGCATGATTTTAGTTATACTTCCGAACTGAAAAAAAGAAATCACGCAGAAAGTCCTCTGGAAGTTGCCTAAGTATGCACAAGCATTGTGCCGCTTGTTAATCGCCACGCAGCCCAGTGTCATTATCAATGTTATGAAATTTGATTCGACCAGCATAAACCCTTATTAACCCTCATCCATCGTTATCAACCTTATCGAACATGATCTGACCCTTATCAACTATTATCGGTCCTTATCAACCTGGATGTCCAGCTAAGCTGTTGCAAAACTACCACTACAATTGCTGAGGGGGGCATGCAATGTTTTATTCATGGTTCGGATGCTTGTTTTGAAGTTTTTCTTTGTTGAAACATGTGCTGTTCTTTGTATTGTATGGGTGACCTCAATGAATGTATGCGCTGTTCGCTTCACTTCGCTGAGCGCTTGTAGCCTCTGCCTTACGTGGTTATGAGCCATTGCATTAGTCTGACGTGACGGACGGAAATGGTAGACATAGATTTGGTAGGCATAGAAATGCTTTTGCATTTAAAACTAAAATGACATCGTTTATTAAACGAGACGAAGCTGCTGATTTTCGCTGTAACACGGGGACTCTGTTTTTTTCTTTATTTCGTTCCGTCACGCGTTCTATAGATCATAAGTTCTCCCTTTCAATTTTTTTACACTGATAATATTCAAGCCTTCGCATTGTCGGCAAATTGCACTGTCAAGTAAACACAAGTAACAAGTGCTCCATTTGGCGATGTCCTTTTGTGTCAAAAATTTGCGTAACAGTAAATCTTTCTAAATACCTTATCGTTCTAAATACCATATGAAACACTTTACCATGCGCCGAAACTTGAGAAAAGGGGCAGGCGCAGCCGTTTTTAGTGCTTCGATGGCACTCCATAAAGCCATTTGGCCCGCTCCTTCTTGCAGAATCTGACACCATCATCTTTCATTATACGCCAGGGCGCAAATATGCATCACAGCTGCACATTCGTGTCCATTTTTAGCATGGTCCACAAGCTCTTTCCCATCAATTCAACGGCGGACGAATCTTTTGCCCCTGTAAAGATGCTTTGCCGCATAGTAGCCAAACAAAAGCGCCCCAGGAAAAAAATTCAGCCAGCGGAATAAAACCAAACTGGACCTACATATATAGAGAGACCTACAGTATGTGCCACTAGAGTGCAATTAGCGGATTAGTTTTTACTGTGCTGCAAATGACGTTTTAAAAATCACCCCATGCATTTTAAATGGGTCTACAAAAGTGCCCCAGGAAAAAAATCCAGCCGGCAGAATTAAACTACACTCGACATATAGCTTGAGAACGTTGTCGGGATTGAGTGCCTAAAGTGCAAATCGCGAGAAACGAGCCATTGCTCAGCAATTGATTTTTTAAAAATGCTGCCCATAGAGTTACGCCAACCGCATCGCCCCAGGGTTGGCTTCACCGCAGTAGTCGATGTCCCAGATTGCTGGACTTGAGAATGTGTGACAGGCACGCTGAACCACCGCGAAGCACTCGGTCGTTTTTTCGGGAATCTGCTGCCTACGTCCGTAGTGTGTACGCTGCTCAAGAAACAGCGCCGGACTGGATGCCTTTATTGGACGCGTGCACATGCTTGCCTGACTTTTGAATATGTACCTGTAGCGCCTTGTTTCTTGTGTTGCTGAAGAGTCTGCTCCCATGTAAGAGAGAAAAAAAAAAGTGGCTGTATGGCACAGTGGCTACGGCGCTCGCTTTGAGATCATGCCTATGCTGGTTCGAATCCCGCCCGGGCACGAATTTTTTTTCTTAATATCACGCTTTTCTTTTTTTTCCTCTGTGTTTGCCAGCGTGGTCGTTGGAACCCCGGTGCCACGGCGGCAGCCGTGGTACCGGGCGCCGACGCGAAGCGGCGGTCGTTGGGGTGTTGCGAAGCGCAGCGTAGCAACACCCCAAATAAAAAAAATACTGCTCCAGTCAGGTAGACTGCTCCCTCTCTGATAGTGTGATTATATTTGGATCATCAAAACAGTGATGCGTTTATAATACCACCGATCCCAACAGCAGGCTAAGTCACCACCGGCCCAGCGTTTTCTCCATCAACGCCTCCTCCGTTCCAACGGCGGCGGCTCGAAACATGGCACGCGCGAGCGGCGCAGCGTGGCGCCAGCGGTCAAACGCTGTACCTACTAGCAAATGGAAATGCGCTCGCCGGCGGCGGCGCGCGCCCGGCCTGAAAGCTTTAACGTAGACTTTCTAGGTGCGCCACCATCGACTTGGCTTTCGCAAGCAAAAAGTAAAGAAAAAAGCAAGCGCTTATGGAGAGAAGGCTGCGGAGGAAAGAGTAGATGGCGGTACTTTTCTTATATAGGGATTTTAACCCTGCTCAGCCGTTCCCAGCCGCTCTGTGCAGGGCACGCAACGCTGGAAGATTGGGTCGGGTGCGCTTCTTACCTCACCGTGCATTCAAGAAGAAGTCGCCTAATATAGAGGACGCGTAAATGGTTCATCTAGGCTTCTTATCAATGGATGCAGTGTAACCGTATTAATACATCGAGCTTCTTTAAGTTCACTGGGGATGCATGCGCCGGGAGAACAGCCCTCCATCATCAAATGCATTTTGAGGAATGAAAATAATTATTTATTGCTCGTATGCACTTACAATGGTTGCCATACTTTCAGGCGAAAACTCTTGCGGACACAGGAGCTCACAAATGTGTCTTATTCACAATTACAATCTAAAGTGTTTCCTTGGCGGCTTGTGTACAGAGGCCGAAGGCTTATCGTTTTCGTCTGTCAGTTGGTTTGACTGATTTACTGGAGTATTCTCAGAAACTTCTCGGCAATTAAATTTGTGGATCGTATCGCATCACTGTCGTCAACACCTTCAGGGCAGCTCAAGATGGGAGCGCGGTGTAAATTGCGCTGGACTGCTCTTTCGAGTACTTCTAGTACATTCCTGCGTGGCAGGTGTTCGGAGGCTTTATCGAAAAAAAAATGCGATTATTTATTTATGTTTATTTTATAAATACTGCAGTCACCATGCATGCGGTGATTTTAGCAGGGCGGTACAAGCTTGATGAATGCATTGGTGCGCACAGAAAATGCACAGGTTAATAGAAAAACTGTTGGTTGAATAAATACAAAGCGTACAGGTTGGGCAGACGCAACGTTACACTAAAGAAGTAAAACACTGTCACTGCAAACATGACACAAACAAAATAATGTCACTGTAAACATAAGAAATAAGTGAACGTTAGCCAAGAGAAGACGTCATTTTTTAGCTGGTTCCAGTCCACTATTGTGCGCGGAAAAAAAGAATGCTTAAATGAGTTGCTGCGTGAGGAAAAAGGAGTTATAGTGAAATTATGTCTTTGCAGAGTAGCGCATCCGGAGAAGGCTACGATCTATCATCTTTGTTATGTCCATCTTATAATTTCCCTTTATTAGTTGATGCTATCTTGTCCAAAAGCGCTAGAAACTCGGGCTAGAAACTCATTGCTTGGGAACTGGTGAAAAGAAACACCGGGTGTTTTCGTGGAACGGGACTTGCAATAAGGAAGACAGCAATACACCATCACACAGCGGATGTGCAATGAACGGCGCCAAGTGTTGGCTGTGGCAGCGTGTACTAAAGGCTGTACGACCGTCTTCACGAGCCCACAAGTTACTGCATACTGAACAACACTGACAAAGCACCGAATAAAATACGCGGGAAAACGATCGTGCGAGCGCGAAGGCAAGCGCATGCACGCGGAGCAGGGGAGGAAGGGTCAGGGTCGCAGCGCCCCTACCGCCGACGGGTGGCGAAACGTGCTGAGAAACTCTGCCATTGTTTCCACGACGGGTGACAAGGCCGTAAGAAGAGAGCGCGCAAGCCAGTCGAGCCCGGCCGTGGTCAGTCATGATTACTTCCTCCGACTTCCGTCGTGAGGCGCCACTCAGTGGGTACTCTCCCCCACGACCGTAAAACAGGCGCGAACGCTAGCCTACGGGGAAGAGTAGGAAAGGGCGACCGGAGAGGGTGGTGAATGGTTGCATCGGCCGCATCAAGCTGTCCTCCGTTTTTTTTCAATGCCAGCCATATAGTTGTTCAGAGAGAGGAAGGAAATAGCATCTTCCTCCTCTGTCTGAGCCACAAATGGCTGGCATTGAAAAAAATGGAGGCGCTATTCAATGGGAACCGCCGCTGAGGGATGGATTCGAGCACCACCTGTCACTATTTCTCCAGGCTATTTGTCATAGATCACATGACCATCCGGCGACTACTAAATAAATATTCGAAAAATTCTAAATATATATCGTCATCAGTTAATTCAAGGTATTGTGCTTTACATAGCGAATGAGTGCAGGTGGCGGAAAGCTACTCGCTTTAAGAACGAGTTCGAGACATCACATCATATTCTCTCTATATTCTTTAGAAGCAAACATTACAACATCCCTGTTTCAGCATATGTTTACCTTGCAATATGATGTTAAGTTTACGATTATGAAACAAAGTTAAGGATGTTTTGAGGTATGTGCATGTTAAAGTTGCTCGCCCCGCTAATTTTTTATACTAAGAAATCCTAATCAATAACCAGAGCAAGTAAGGTGGTTTTTCAGCATAGCCTATGTTAGCAGCGCCAATAAATATTTGGCTCCGTACACAATGGACACACCGTAACAAGCTTGCGATCCCCGCTCTGCTAAGGCGAGCGCCGTAGTCTGAAAGACGGCGACGGCGACGCCGACGGCAGAAATCTGCTTTTGAGTGTCCATATAATTGCTATCGCAATAAAAGAGCTGTATATGTAATGGTAGAGCGAACTTCAGAACTTGCGCCAATAGTACGTGTAGGCCGATTCTAAAAACCTAAACAGCCGTCACAGCTGCCGAAGTAAGTAATTTTTATGATAACATGACATGCGTTTCTCCGTCGCTCGAGCTGACGCGGGTAAGCGTTGAGACATGCTGTTGCGGCCGATTGGCTGGAGGGCAGCCTTTTGCATGTCCCGAGTGCGCATGCGCTGTAGCCTAGCGGCAAGCCCGGTAATTGTTTTGTACGGCGTCGTTCGTTCGTGCAGCTGACGACGCACGCGTATGCGGCATAGCCGTCGAGCACGCGAACTCTTTATTGTCGGCGCTGTGCCAGTCGACGACGCGGTATTTGCGCTGTGTTTCGGTAGAAACTTCAGCTGTTCACAGCGATATTCGGTTAACGTGCGGTACATCACAATATATGCCGACACGACACCGATATCGGTCAGAAGTCGACCTCACGCCGGCGCCAACGCTCGGCCGGCTGTAGTTGTGATACTGTGCCAGTGGGAGACCTATATTTCCATACAAGTATATGACAAAGAAGCGACCGACGACGCGACCGACGATAGCGAGTTATCGTAGTTTGATGAGCTTTTGTACCGACGACGCCGACTAAAGCAGTGTGCTGATCGCCGTGCGAGTGGCCGCCGAGTGAGAACATTGCACCGACAACGTGAATATTGCCGCAAATGCGCTCGTGTATGTATTTATTGACGCTCAAATTGAGTCGAAACGTGCTTCCGACGCTGACATGCACGGTTTCCAGCCCTTTACAGCCCTCCACATCAAGTTTGAGGCGGTGTCGGTCTCGTTCAGGCAGCTTCATTAGGCATAACACAGCCTACGAGTTCGTCCGCTACCGGCGGACCTGAAATATGGGATAAGCAATTATGACGAAGGAAACTGCTTATTTAGTTCGGTACTGACCTTACCGACTTGAAGTGAACCACTCTTAGCATATTACGATGCACACACAGACAGTGGGAAGCGGAGCCACGGCGCAGTGCTAATACCGTGGTATACAGGCACCGTTCTTGAACGAAGGCTGTCGGTCGCAGTCGCCGGTGCTTCCATGAACGAAGTGCAACTACGGCTAGTGTATTTTTATGCTGCCAGATTTAGTAGTTAACGAAAATACAGTTTGCCTCTTATGCTAAACAGGCAACAAGTGATGGCCCTTTCGATGCTGCATCGTAAGCAACAACACCGCTCGTTGCCACGCGAGTACGGCGGGCATCGGCATTTTCGCGTGCCACTGCGGCTAGGTGGTCGTTGTCACCGTTTTCGATGTGCCCGGGACGTTCATGCCTTTCTCGTCTCAGTGTGATCGCTTCTGATATGTGCATGAGAAGTGTTCATATATGCTTTGAACATTTCCTCATTATTTCGTGTGAGCGGTGCACGGTTTCTACTGTACTTGAAGCGAACAGCGAGCGGTGGCCGTACGCGTGCCGATGTAAACGAACGTGCGTTATGGCGTTGCTTGAATACTCTGGGTGCAGTGTCGCCCCTTCAAAGAGCTATGACCACTGTGGTCAAGACTCAGCTATAAAAGCAGTTTTAATCATCCTATCAGCGTGCGTTCAGTGCAGGTCTAACAATGGCAAAATGCATGAACTCGCCTGCTATATACGATGCGACTAACCTCCGCTGAGCGGAATCGACCCCGCTTATATTTAACTTAATGTGGGCGGCTGGCGAGTGCTCACGTTCGTGCGTTTCAACTTCCGAAGCATGTTTGGACTCATATTCGGTACGAATAAATATCAATAACAGGAATACAAGCGTAGGCGCTGTGTCAATCGCGTTACGCTGCGATGCATTCGTTCAGAGGCACATCGCACGGCGACTGGTTTTATCGGCGTAGCTGCACGAAATCCCGTCATCATATTTCGACGACTTGCGGTTGTAAGTCACACCAGAGTCATTGCCGGCCTAGGCATCCGGTCCAACAAGCGGCCACTCACACAAAACGAAAATTACAACGACTGACAAATGCACAAACGCATTTCAACTCGCTTCATGCAGCGTGCCTCTGCGTCCCGGGGGCCCCGACGCAGTACATATTGTTTCTGGCGGAGCCCACTAAGGTGGCGCCACAGCGCAATGCAAAAGGCGGATTGCCGAGGACGGCGCGTGCTTATATGTTTGTGGTGGGCTCTGATTTGCCATCCCAAAATGCACTGAGCAGTTTAGGTGCACAATTGCATTGGTACTGAGCTACTGTCGAAGGCAGTAACATGATTGCTGTGCTGCAAACTTCTGCCTAATGTATGATAGGCTGCTCTTTATGCGCGCAATGCTGACACCATGCTTGTTAATTTAGATAGTAAGCGAATGTTTGTAATGTTTCCAACGCTTTTTAGGCAGTTATTCTTCATACGAAATGGAACAACGAAAAAGCGCCTATACGTTTCTGATTTTCAAAACTTGTTGCTGTTGCACAATTTGCTGTCGTCCTTCCGTGCTGTTAGTCTCAGCCTTCTATTGTATCGCTGATAGTTTATATTCAGCACTAAGTCGAAGTTACGTAGTGTCTGTGCAAACAGTTTTGCTCATCCTGTGGCCTATTATGTGAGCAAACACATGCGTACGTCGGCCGGCAATCCTGTCTATGATATGAAGCATGACGTGAATACGATGACATATAAAAGACGAAATGTCGTAGTAAATCACCTACCACCATTGATACAGAAACCATGTGGTCTGCTAGAGATTAGTGATGCTGTGAAAAAAATTTCGCAGTTTCACCCGAAAGGCGAAACATCAACTGCGATAGCAAATTAGTAGAGAGCTATAAGGAGTAAGAACAGTAGTTTTATCAGCGGTATAAACTTGGACATGTAGCAGCACCATGAAGGCTCAGAACTGTTGTCGACGCTGTCGGCGTTTTGCCCGCATTCGCACCGAACGCGCGCGGCGTTGGTCACTGTTGCCGGTGCCTCTGGCGGCGGCTCGGAGGTTTTCGACGATATCACAACGGGACACTCGTCGAGCAGCGTCGGAAGTCTTTACCATCTTCTTGAATCGCAAACTTTTTATATAAATACCCATTTGGTGCCCCAACTAAACGTCGCCTCCCCTCCCTCCCTACCGTCCCCCCAACACCCTCTGGAGCAACCAACCTTCTGTGGATCGTCGGCTGAAGACCCTGAAACCTGGCAGAAGACATATGAAAGGACCGCGACGTTCAACAAATGGTGCGACGATGACAAGCTGCGCCATGTCTATTTTTCTTTGGATGACGCTGCTCGGACCTGGTTTGAGAACAGAGAAACGGATCCTGGTGACGTGGTACCTACTTCCTGAGAACTCTTTGAGGACCTTGATGAGTGTCGTTCGAAAGGAGAGGGCCGAAGTTAAACCAGAGTGCAATTGCCGAACCAGAACATCGCAATCTTCGCGGAGGAGATGACTCGCCTCTTCCGCCACTTGAACTGCGCGCCAGGCAATACAACTGCCGTGCGCTGACAAACTACGCCCAAGCTCAAGCGCTCATCGCCGACGACCTGCGAGAGACGATCAGAGCGGTCGTACGGGAAGAGCTGCAGAACTTACGCCCAATATCGCAGCCACAGGCTGTTCAATCAATGACGCCTAACGTCTCCTCTTCGCAGTGCCCGCCTGCCCACATTTATTCGTCTTTTTCTACATACCCCCCCCCCCCCCCCCCCCGGTGGCGTTGTTCAAGTCGCGCTTGTACGATTTCGCGCACTGGCCTTCTTATAAACATCCCATCGTGAGCTTTCACACGGCAGGCCCAGATTATTATATCTTGGCCAGGGAAGGCATCCACGACTCATCCCAGTGGCCAAATACTTCCAGAGATTTTAGGCTCCTCGATGAGGTCACGTCACGTAGCCTGAGCACTTCGAGCTTCGTAGTCACTCTTGGTTGGCTCTGGGGAGGCAGTAAATGAATGTCCGACAAGAAAACACGCAGGACATATTGGAAAGAGCTTTCTAGCATCCGTATATTTAAGTCGGCCGTTAAGTCACTGCTGCCCGCTTTGATCCAGGTAAGGGTGAAGATCGCGCATTATGGAATTTTTCGTGACAGTGTCTCTAAGTCGAATGTGTTCAATATCATACGCGAATACTTCGAGCTGGACACGACAGATACAGAACATTTGAGCCATGTTTAGCTCCTCTAAAAATAGCTCCTCCGAGTGACGTTTGAGTACAAAGGTTTCGATCCGCAAACCGCAATAGCCAGGCGGTGATCAAGGTGCTGAAATACACCGAAATATAAGGTGCTGGTCGACCACAACGTCTACCAGCACCTTGTAGACGGTACTCCATGGCTGCCGAGAGAGCTGATCTTGATCCTATGTGCGGCATTTGAACCCTACCTGAAACCGTGTGCTGCGCGATGACATACCATACCGACGAACATACCATACCGACGAGCTGGTGACCTTGCCTTGGCGGCCATATGAACTATTTATTATGCAGCATACGCTTTTTCTTTACCATACCTAGTATCAAAATAAAGACAATTAATCACTTTGAAAGATGGTGGTGGTGGTGGTGATGATGTTGCTACAGGCGGGATTAGCCTGGCAGATCTGGCCGGCAATTGCTCTGCCTGAGCGTCTCTTCCTGCGCCAGATATGTCACCATGTGCCCATCAGCTTTGTCTTTCGCAGAAGTGTGAGAAAAAAGTCGCAGTTTCGCCCAAAAGGCGAATCATCGTTTGCGATAGCAAAAGTAAGGATAGCAGTTTTATCGGCCGTAAAACTTGTAAACATAGGCCCACAAACTAAATTAACAAGAATGGTGTCACGCGCGCACAAGCGAACATAAACGCATCTTACTGGATGACCGCGGAAACTCTGACAAAACGCTGGAGTGAGTTAGCGCAGCAGCAGGAGCGAGCGAATTGAGCTTCCTGCCGGCGCTCGCATAAATGCGGTCTTATCCGCGAAAACACAGGGAGGATGAACAGTGACCCCGCCGCAAGTGCGTTTCAAGATACAACCTCCCGGGTGGAAGCGAGCGGTGTAGAACGCCGCCTCGACCCTGCCTGGAAGGCTCCCCTCGGAGCCTTCTAGCTCGGCGGGTCCGCGCGGACGCAGTAAAGCGACGCCCCTCCACCTCGCTGCCCTTCCTCCGGAGCGTTGTGCGTGACTGGAATAGTCGCGCTTTCTTGCCGCTTTCCGCCGTCGCTTGCGCCAGACGGGATTTCCAGCTCACCATCGCACGCTTTCACTTGCACATAGAGCGTACGGCGCGCGGCGACGATTTTATCGCCAGTGGGCCTAATACAGAACATCACGGCGACGATGTCGACGACGGCAGAAATGCGCCTGGAGTGTCCATATGAGGAGACGCTGCGAGCGCGCGACGGAGTTAGACGTGTGGCGTATCGGCTCCGTCGATTTTCGGCTGGAGCCACGGCTCAACTCTCTCTACCCCAACAAGACCGACGTCAATCGACGCAGCAAAGCATCTGGACCGCGAGGATACTAAATTTCACCAGGTGGGCCCACTTTTGAAGATTTTGCGGCCGAAGTGCACCCGATCACGGGGGAGACGCCGTTACGGCGTTACGCCTAACGGCGTCGAACACCGACGCCCGGCGGCGTTGAACCGGTCTCCTGAGGCAAAATGGCGGCCGCCGCGTCATTCCAGAGGGGTTACGATCCCGACGGCATGGCCTGGACGACGGTTCCAACATCGGAAGCCCAAAATTCTGCTGTTCCGAAATTTCGGCACGAATCTCTCAATGAAGCGGTCGCGCGCCGCTCGCTTGTTCAATCCAAGGCCGCCATGACATCCGGCACACCGGCCGACAAAACGCAGCCTCCTGTCTCGCGCGCTGCAGGAAGCAAAGGCAAGGCCCTTACTAACTGGAAGCCTCGCCCTTTCCCAAAACCGGGCCCGGACGACTTCGTGGTCGTGCTCAAGCCACGCGAACATGTGTCGCTGCACCAAGCATTTTCGCAAAACCGCTACGGCGCCGCTTTTACAGCCTACCTCGGGCCCGAGGTGGCAAGGTCGGTTACGGTTATGCCGTCCCGTGAACAAAACCTCATCGTCATCCACACCCCGAACCCTGCGGCGGCAGATCGGCTCCTCGGGGAATTGTCCATACAAACCGAGAGTGGGGCGATTCCGCTCCACGGATACCTTCGACAAGACGGAGGCGATGTCTGCCACGGCGTCATCACCGTCAGCAACACGGACACCACTGAATCGCTTCGGCAGCAGGTGCAATGGGGAGCAGGCACCATCGTTGAGGTGAGGAGTGCTTCAAACAAAGCTCGGGTCACCTTCGCCGGGAGGGAGAAACCGCGTTTTGTGCACTATGAGAACATGCTCATCACAGTGCAAAACTACTACCGGACGATCCCGGCCTGCGGCCTGTGTGGGGCCGTCGGCCATAGAGCGGATGCCTGTCCCAACACGCAGTCGAGCATATGCGGACTCTGCGGGCAAGAAGCCCCGCTTGTGGAGGGGGTGCGGGCCCCTCACGAGTGTGTTCCGCGGTGCTCGGTTTGTGGCGGTGGACACGCCACAAATTCGCGGGAGTGTGCGGCAAAATTCCGCACACACAAGACGGCCGCCCCAAAGGGTGGGACAAATAATCAAATCGCGGCCAAGAAGAAGAGCCGTCATCTTGGCCCTCCCGGCGAGTCACGGGATGACAGCAATACCGAGAAGCCGGCGCCATCTACCGGAGGAGCCGGCAAACGAACGTCGATGCAGCCGCCACCACACGGCGACACTGGAAAACTGTCGACGGCGCCACCACGCGGCGAAGCCAGGGCCTGGGCTAACGCCGTGAAACACGGAACGCAGGTGAGCGGTACGGGCAGGACTGCCTCCTCCTCCCCTTCCTCCTCCCCCCTGCAGCACGCAGTGCCGAGCAAACCAAAATAGCAGCTCTCGAGGGCCAAATTCAGATGCTGCTCAAGAAAATTACGCTCCTAGAATCGCAATCAAAACAGCTTACCACTCCCCCCTCTCCCCCCGCACCCGAGGCTATGGAGAGTGAGCCCGCGGCACCGAAGGCAGCACTGAGCGCGGAAGCTGCACTTGAGGCCCGTCTAGAGGCCCGCATGGACGCCCGTTTCAATGCCCTAGAAACTCAAATTTCCGCGGCCATCACCTCCGCGATCGCCAAAATGACCGAAACATTACCCACAATTGTCGCACAGCACATCGCACAATCCTCGCGTGGCGTCCGACGAACCGGCGGTCTTATCAAAGACGTGTCTGGCCGCTATCCCAAAACGTCGCGTCGCGTCACTGAAACTGAGCTAGACGACGAGGACAGCTGCTCGCTCTCCGGAATTGAGGATGCCCCCCTCCCCGCGAGTGCTGGCTCCGTAGCTGCGTCCCTACAACCGCTCTTTCACTTCAATGACCATGGCGGGCAGCCCTCAAGTTAGGCGCTCTCCCCGTATCAATTCGGCCACCCCCATCCAAATTACCCAATGGAACTGCCGGGGATTCCGCTCCCGCGTAAAGCGGGCGAACCTCCGGCTTTTCCTCTCAACATTCGCTTCACTCCCCGCGGTGGTTGCCCTCCAGGAGCCAGGGAGCGGCGCCACCCTTACAAACTATGTCACATTCCAACAGGACCCTTCTTCCTGTATATGCGTGCACAAAAATTACACAGCCAACCAGGTTGATTTGGAGCTGAATACTGAATATTCTTATGCGATGGTCACCCTTCTTCCGCTTAAGAAACAAAACGCACCATTACATATACTCAACATCTATTGTTCTCCCAAGTTAAAAAATGTAACTTTCGCAGCCCTCTTCAGTCGTGCCCTGAAGGCTGCGGGCAGGGACCCCCTGGTGATCGTGGGCGATTTCAACGCTCACAGCACACTCTGGGGGTACGTGCGTGAAGAGAAGCGCGGGCGCAAGTTGGCGGAACTTGCGTCCACGCTGGGCCTTACTCTTCACACCGACCCTGCACATCCAACGCGGGTGGGTAACTCCGTAACTCGGGACACGTGTCCGGACCTTACCTTCACCAAAAACATTAGACACGCAGAATGGGCCAACACCGAGGAAACCCTCGGCAGTGACCACTGCATACTCAACACCACCGTCCGAACCAAACCATTGGCAAGATCCCACGCCCAAGCCCGCTTACCCGACTGGACAAAGTTCCGGCAAAACTACACTAATTCGACCCCTATCCGCGAACAAGGTTACCACGCGTGGTCACAAGAATTGGTTACACACCTTCGTTGGACGGAGACTCAAGTTCAACTATCGGAGGCCACGCCGGAGGTGGACAACCACCTCCTGCACCTCTGGGAGGCGCGGCACTGCCTCGTCCGCAGATGGCGCCGCCAAAAACACAATCGGAAGCTTAAAATTCGCATCGCCGAGCTCACCCAACGAGCGGCAGAGTACGCGGCCCAGCTCGCCGACTCGAATTGGGTGGACCGATGCAACACGGCCGCTAGACAAATGTCTAGCCGGAGCACTTGGCGTCTCTTTCGCGCCTTGATCGACCCGAGTCAAACCAGAGCCGAGACACAAAAACATCTCCAACGGGCTATCCATGGCTTCGACGGAGACACCTCAAAATTAGCATGCAAACTACGCGATCAATACCTCTGTATCCAACATGACCCCCGAGGGCCAGCGTTCTCGTATGCAGGTTCCGAGAACGCGGAGCTGGATCAACCGTTCCGGCTCCATGACCTGAAGGCGGCCCTGACTAAAATGAAGCGAGGAACGGCGCCGGGAAGAGACAAAATAACAGTGAAATTACTTGCCAATCTTCCCGACCCAGCCTACGACGCACTCCTCGCATACATAAACTCAATCTGGCTTGGTGAGGCACCCCTCCCGATCGAATGGAAGACCGCTCTGGTCACTTTCATTCCGAAAGCCGGCAAAGCCATAAACACGGACAACCTCCGCCCCATCTCCCTCACGTCTTGTGCGGGAAAGCTGATGGAGGCCATGGTGCGAGATAGGCTGTCCGAGTTTTTGGAAAACCAAAACGTATTCGCAGACACCATGTTCGGGTTCCGCCCGCACCGGTCCGCGCATGATGTCCTCCTTCAACTAGACCGCGAAATTCTAAATCCCGTCGAATACCCCCTCAATGACAAGGCAGTACTCGCCCTCGATTTGAAGGGGGCTTTCGACAATGTCACACACGACATAATACTGACGCACCTCTCCCAAACCAACTGTGGACACAACACGTTTCAGTACGTTAGGCAATTTCTCGCCGACCGGCAATCGTATATCCGGATACAAGATGAAGAGCACGGCCCCTACCAATTAGGCACGAGAGGTACCCCGCAGGGCGCGGTCCTCTCACCTCTACTATTTAATTTGGCAATGATGAAACTCCCGGCTCAGCTGGAGAATGTAGGAGGCATACAGCACGCGCTGTATGCCGACGACGTTACCATCTGGGCTAAACACGGATCGGTAGGAGACATTGAAGCCAACCTGCAGCAAGCGGCGGAGATCGTGGACGCCTACGCCCGCCGCTGTGGCCTTCAATGCTCCCCTGCCAAATCGGAATTTGTGCACATTCACCCCTCGCCAAAGTGCACTACCAAAATTGAACTGTCCCTAGCAAACGGACCCATCCCAGAACACGATGAGATCAGAGTACTGGGTCTCGTTATTCATAAACACCGCCGAGTCGACACAACACTGGCCAAACTGCGCAGGGTGGGGGACCAGGTGGGCCGCATGGTCCGCCGGGTCTCCAATAAACGCGGGGGGTTACGGTGCAAAGACGCCTTGCGGCTGGCGCACGCATTCGTAACCAGTCGAGTCTTGTACTCAACTCCTTACCTCCACCTTCGCAAGTTTGATGTGAACGCCCTCGAGGTGGTTCTCCGCAAAATTTACAAGCGTGCTCTCGACCTCCCGGTCAACACGTCCAACCAGCGCCTCCTGGGCCTCGGAATGGTCAACACCTTCACGGAGCTCCGAGAAGCACACTTGATGAACCACTACACAAGACTCTCAAAGACGCCGTCGGGTCGCCGCCTTCTTGCCCGATTACACATACAACATCCAACACTAACGGAAGAGCGCGTGCGCATCCCCGAAATCTGGAGATGCGCCCTGCACGTGCGCCCTCTTCCGGCCAACATGACACGAGACGACCATAGTGGCCGGCGCCTCGCGCGGGCAGAAGCCTTGGCACGTCACTATGGGAACAAACATGGAGTATTCTACGTGGACGCCTCCGGCCCACACCATGGGGGTTGGTACACGGCCGCAGTCGTCCATCAAAAGACCGCGGTGAACGGCCTTACGTTCAAAGCACAAGACATAACACATGCGGAAGAGGTGGCCATCGCGCTCGCCGCCGCACATCAGGACTCGCGGGTGATCATCACCGACTCGCAAGGGGCCTGCAGGAACATCGAAAAGGGCTTTATACCTTATTTTGCATACCGCATACTTCAAAGCAGCGATTATCTCGGGGCCCCCGCGTCCCGCACGATAATATGGACTCCCGCGCACACGGGTCTCGAGGGCAACGAAGCAGCTGACGCCGCTGCCCGCGCGCTTACTCTCCGGGCATCGCCCTCGCCTCCCCTCGATGCGGACTCCGAACCCAATCCGGCTTTTACCTTTAAGGAAATCACCCAACATTACCAATTCGGCCACGCAATCTTTCCTAAGCCCTGTAAGGGCCTCACGAAGGCGGAGGAGCGTTTACTCCTTCGCCTCTATACTAAAACACTGCTGTGCCCGGCAGTCCTAAAACATTTCGACCCTGCTTGCACAGGGGAGTGTCCACACTGTGGGGAAAAGTCTTCGGACATTTTCCACATGGTGTGGGCATGCCAATCCACCCCGCACCTTCCCCCTATACCCAACCCTATCCGGGAGGACTGGGAGGCGGCCCTGCTCGGCTGCTCCGACCTGGCGAGCCAGAAGGCCCTGGTCGTGCGTGCCCAAGCCGCGGCTATAGCCAATGGGCTTCTGTAATGAGGAGCCCACCTAGTATTTATAAGGAACGTCCCTTAAGGATCGGTCCACACCCTCCCTGTCAATACTTTGGCCAATAAAGTTTTTCAGTCAGTCAGTCAGTTGTAGCTTGCCTTGAGAAACCAGTCCTTCTCGTCGGGTTTCGCAATGTCAACATTAAAGTCGCCTTAAAGTCGCTATAATGTCGCCAACATTCTTGCTTCTATTATTTGTAATTATTAGCGCTTGTGTATCACGTATTATGCTCTTTTGTATTCTGTGTAGTCTCGTTTGTTTACATGCTCATCGCAGTCTACCTCGCGACCGCTTGTGCGTGTTTGTGACTTTGTTTACAAACTCATTGTGGTGCGACTTGCCTTTGCCTTTTGTATTTATATGTTTGTGGTTGTGTAGGACTGTGTGCTGTGGATTTCTGGCCCTGTGACGTTGTTTCTTTTCATTTTCGCACTAAATATATATATTTTTATATTGTTGTTTCTGCTATACGAAAAGGAATATACGAATGTGCCTCACCATTATAGGGTGACTACATCTATTTCATTTTCATTTCAATAAATAAAGAAGCCTCTTGAGCAAGAACAATCGGGTCCTCCCTGGCTTGGCGCTTTGGCGCTTGTGCTGAGCCTATTGGGAACGAAATTCATCAATTTTGGCAGCACTCCGCCGGTGTTCGTATATTGCCGTCTCTTTTTCCTTTGCCGCTCCTCGGATTCACGCTGCTTCTCAAAAGTCCTAACTATGCGTTGCCTACCCATAGCGGTATTGCAACAACAATAAAAGCAGTTGCTAGCTAGGCTGGTCCTTTTATATTTAAAAGACTAGTAACGTCACTCCCCACGTCGCAAGCTGCGGTCGCCGCGGCAGCTTGTGCAATGGTATTCTCTGCCGTGAAAGTTATGCGGGGAGCGCTAGGTGCGTCGCCTTGTTAGTAGGAGCGCCTCAACATCAATTATGTGGTTTGGATCCTTGTTTTGTGCTTGTTTTTTTTTATTGTAACGAATGCTGTGCTGCATGTTGTATGCGTGATACCCAAGGAATGTATGCGCTTATCGCTTCAACCACTGAAGGGTCCCTCCCCTGTGAGGACCACGTCACGAGAAATCCCGACCAACTAGAGGCTAACAGCTTTGCTATAAGATACGTCTCAGTCAATGCCTCCACACGAGAATGAAATACTGAAACGTACACTTCCTGAAACAAAACACTGCGCCCACGAAATACGGCGTGAGTACCAAAGTTTCCCTGATCCAAAAGCTTTTCGCGGTCGGTTGTACAAAATGCAGATTCACAGTGCAGAACATTGCGCAGAATATAGTGCAGGGCAGTGCAGAAATGCATTCACCGCATTTTGGCGAGAAAGTACCTCAAAAATTTTCACGCCTTCTCACAATGTACGCTTTGTGGTTCTTTCAGTTGATCAAGAACTCACGTTGGACTTCACGGCAAGTCATTCGAAAACATTGCCACTTGTAGCTACTGCGTGAACAAAGTGTGGACGGACGAGCGGTTCCAACACGACTGCCATTTGGCCAAAGCTAAAGGAAGAAGAAATTGAGTCCGGGCTAATCGCTACGCAACCGTGAGTCTGGTGGGAATGGTAGTGGATCGTCTGCTGCTTTGTGGCATCAAAGTAACGTGGAACTTTGAGCTGTCTACACTCAAAACGAAGCTGCGAACACTTGTATCTTGACTGAGAAAAAAGAAACGAATAAGAGAACAGGAAGCGATAGCGTCGACAACCCTGCGGAAACTCACACGGTGAAAGTCTGAAGCCGCTGACTGGAGAGGCGCACGCCTTTGAAGACGCACAACATCAGGTGGCGGCACAAAGAACCACACACAGGAAGTACGGGGGAGTGACGCATAATTACCATAGTCGCGAAAACGCGAAGATTAAGACAAGCGGAGACGGTCGATCCACTCAGCTACCTACGCAATTGAGATAAGAGGAAGCTCCGAGAACACGAGTGACTCGAGATACGCGGACGGCCCGGCGCTAATGTGTACAGAAGGAATCGCCGAGCAACAGCAGTAGTCCAAGACACTCCTTCCTGAATTAGCGGCACATCAGACGAGGTCTAAGCATAAAATCCCGCGCACACAGAAGGCGGCCGAGATATTGCAATAATACCACCGAGACAGTCATCAAGGAGTTGCGGAACGGCACAGCGCAGGGGCAAATCCGGGCGTGTATAACAAGACATTGCGAAAACAGGTAAAGGAGACAGTGAGACGACACGCGAATGCGCCGCTTGATACCGGAAGGACGGCTAGTGCAGTGAACAGCGACATCTACCTAGCAGGAAAGGACAATGAAAAGAGCTGAAGAGATCACTGAATAATCGCTGAATCACGCGTCGGTAAAGCCAAATCGGAAAGACAGTATAGTGAAGTCGTCGTCGTAACTGAAGGCTGGTCCGCTCGTACGAAAGCCAACTAAGAAACAGAGCCGGAGCCCAACGGACAAAACACCCTCAAGAACGCGTTCATTGGGGACTTGAGAGCCGGACGGGGTAAAGAGAATCAGTTCTTGAGTGACAGTCGTCGAGTGCACGTGGACATAGTGTGAGATAGCATCTGCTTCCACAGCAGCCTCCTTAAGACCCTTCGTTTCTAAAGTGCGGAACAAAAACTATCAATACAAGCGAACTGCAAGATGTCAGCCGCTCAGTTTGCCGTGCTGGACTACGTCGTGCTCATCGGTTTCCTGGTGCTCTCCGCCGGCATCGGGGTGTTCTTCGCATGGCGTGACCGCCGCTCAAAGTCCAACAAACACTTCCTGACTGGAAACAGGGAGCTCAGTTGGCTGCCGGTGTCCATGTCGATGATGGCCAGCTTCCTCTCGTCCATCGCTATCCTCGGACTTCCGTCGGAAGTGTTCCTGCGCGGTTCGACCATCTGGACGGGTGCCGTATCTTCAAGCCTGGCTGTCCTCGTGGCGGCTTTCGTCTTCCTGCCCATGTACTACAAAATGGATATCACCAGCATCAACGAGGTGAGCAGGCGCTGCCACTCTGTTCATTTTTTAACCCTGAGTATCGCCTCTTAGTGGGGCGGGGCCAACTGCAGCGAAATATTACTTTGGCTAAATTCGTTACAAAAGAGTAGTAATATATATCTGAAGCAATCTTGCCAAAGCCTCAGGGCTGGTAATTGTATAGTTCTCTTTACCTATGTCAGCTGCCATTGAACAGCACGTTATCCGACGACCCGTGCCCCAGCTGGTGGTTGTCGCTGTGACGCAAGTCCCAGCAGAGTACCTCCCCGATCTTTCCAGCGCGCCCCGGGCAGCCGCGGAGACCGCCTTATCTCGGAGGTCTTACCGAGGAGTCCCGCGTAATCAGTCATGCGTCACTACCGGCGAGCGGTAATGGCGGCGCTTTCTTTTTTCTCGTTCCGGTATCAAAAGCGGCTATTTTTGCCAGCTGTTCGGGACGGTCCCGATCATATTCCAAATGTTAAATTTTGCACGGAGGCTCCTTTACATCTACACCATAGACTTTTTACGCTGTCCAAAATTTCGTTGCAATTGGCCTTGAAACGAGTGAGAAAAGTTGTGGTATTGGGGGGGGGGGGGGTCTGGACATTGTCTTCTTCTGTTGTTAACACGTAATAGTTGACATGACTGTTCATTGAAAATATGTATGGTACGTGGTACGGCAGATTGGAAGACACTAAAAAAAGTAATAATAATACGCATCCTTATTTTTTCATATAGCAAGATCGTGCCAGTCACCTTGGTGGCTTAGTGGCTTTGTCGTCACCAGCTTATGCAATCGGCAATTGAAGGCAGTTTAACTCGTTGAACTCCCCTTGCTACGGTTATAACTGCCGTCTAGCCTTTCCCGCGGCGAAACAACTTTGCTGTGCCGCTTGTGGCTGGGGGCGTTCACGAACGCTTACCCCTATCTCATGGGAATGGCCGAGAGCCCGATGTGCGACACCTGTAGGTGCGAAGAAACCATCGAGCACCTATTGTATACCTGTCTTTGCTACGACGTACGACGCCTCTCTCTCTCTCTCTCTCTCTCTCTCTCTCTCTCTCAGAACACTTTAAACCGACTGGACTCGAGACCATTCTTTGAGTCAAAGATACTCGGGCCGTAGCTACACCCGTCACTGGCACAAAAAGCGATTCGTGCACTATAGTACACTACTTGAAGTGCACCGGTTTAAGAGACTGCTTATGGTGTCCCTGTGCATCATCCCACGCACACTCAGCGCTCACTCACTCACCCTTTTCCTCTTTCTATTCCCCTTTCCCGTACGCCCAGTGCAGGGTAGCAAACCGGACGCCCATCTGGTCGAACTCCCTGTCTTTCCTCTCCTAGCTCTGTCCCTCTCTCTCTCTCTCTCTCTCTCTCTCTCTCTCTCTCTCTCTCTCTCTCTCCCTCTTTGGCGTTACGCTGCTATGCACGAGGTCGTGGGATCAAAGCCCGGCCGCGGCGGCCGCATATCGATGAGGGCGAAATGCAAAAAAAGCCCGTGTACCATGCATTGGGGGCAAGTTAAAAAAAAACAGGTGGTCGAAATTATTCCGGAGTCCTCCCCTACGGCATGCCTCATAATAACATCATGTCTTTGCTACGTGAAACAGCAGAATCTAATTTTAAAATTCGGCCACTGCGTAAAATATTATGAAAACTTTGCAACTCACCTCGCAACCATTTCACGTAACCCCGTCCAACTGGACAATTCCACAGGAACATCTTCTTCAAGATGTTCTACTGAACCGGTGCCGATATTACACGGATGGAAAGTAATTTTATTTATTGTTTGTTTTTTTTTTTTTTTTTTGCTCTTTGGTCGAATAGTTCGTCGCGATTGCTAACCTTCTTGGCTTGTGTAAATGTAAATACCGCATAAAGTCCTGTTTATCTCCTCCATAACGCGACCGCCTCCACGGAGATGGGCGATTACCGTTTCCTACAGCTGTCGACGTATTGGCAGCCGGGTCGGACCGGCGCGCGGCATTTTACTAGTCTCCTTAAGCTTCTTATAGCAGTAATAAAGAGTCCTAAGCCGCAGATTACTGCGCCCACTTATCGGAGTCGGTTCAACGTAAAGAACGACAGGTGGCTTTCCCTAACATGAACTTGCGCTCTAGCGACGTCACAGTGCTAGTGTTTACAAACATGAAGGACATTTACACAGGGTGTCCCAATTATCATGCACCAAGATTAAAAAATACGCAAATGCTACGTAAAGCTGGACAGAACCAAGGTCATGTTGTT
Source organism: Dermacentor silvarum (assembly GCF_013339745.2). Lineage (NCBI taxonomy): Eukaryota > Metazoa > Arthropoda > Arachnida > Ixodida > Ixodidae > Dermacentor > Dermacentor silvarum. The sequence goes on from NW_023606362.1 coordinate 91,922, forward strand.
TGCCGTAGCTTGCAGATACTTCAAGCTTCTATTAATGCGTTAGCATTAGGAGTCTTAAAGCGGGACAAAAATGTATGTGTGTGAAGTGTGGGAATCCGATCATATCGTCGAGGTATATATATATATATATATATATATATATATATATATATATGTGTGTGTGTGTGTGTGTGTGTGTGTGTGTGTGTGTGTGTGTGTGTGTGTGTGTGTGTGTGTGTGTGTGTGTGTGTGTGTGGTGTGTGTGTGTGTGTGTGTGTGTGTGTGTGTGTGTGTGTGTGTGTGCGTGTGTGTGTGTGAGTGAAGACAAACCACCTTATACAGGGTGTCCCATGCAGCACGATTTAAAAATATACAAATGCCAAGTAGCTGGACAGGACCAATGTAATGCTGTTTGCCGTCGCTTGGAGATACTCAGACTATTTTTTCATTCCTCCTAATTACATAATAACCTTAATTAATTAGCCACCTTCTCAAATTTTATAATTAGATGCAAAGTGTCAACGATAAAATTGTAGAGCAACATGAAAGCTGCTGATACAGCTTTCTGTTGCTCCATACATGCTACATAAAAGTGTTTTTCTTTCACGCTCGTAAAAACACTTTTATGTAGCACGTATTGAGCAACAGAAAGCTGTATCGGGAGTTTTTCATGTTGCTCTATAATTTTCCCGTTTACACTTTGCATCTAATTATAAAATTTGAGAAGGTGGCCAAATAATTAGGATTATTATGTAATTAGGGGGAATGCAAAAATATACTGTGTATGCCCAAGCGACGGCAAACAACATTACCTTGGTTCTGTAGAGCCAGGTATGGTTTGCATATTTTTAACACTTGGTGCATGATAGTTGGGACACCTTGACCAAACAAAAAACTGTCTTTATATTGAGCGTTTCGGCGTGGGTTCGGCCTTCGTCAGCGTTATATATATATATATATATATATATATATATATATATATATATATATATATATATATATATATATATATATATTATCATAATATAACTGCCTATAAATATATACATATACCATTTTATCTCTAAGGTTCGGGGTCCGGCTAATATCCGAGCTCGATTGTTGTCATTGGTCCTGCATGCCGATTATCGAAACATGGGCTGTGTAGGTTATTGTTGCGTTAATAAGTACAACGTCGAGGTAATACTTTCTTGCGTACTGCTTATGCACGCACTGTACTCGAAAAAAAAACATTAAATTATGGGGTTTTACGTGCCAAAACCACGATCTGATTATGAGGCACGCTGTTGCGGGGGACTCCGGAAATTTGGACCACCTGGGGTTTTTTTAACGTGCGCCTAAATCTAAGTACACGGGTGTTTTCGCATTTCTCCCCCATCAAAATGCGGCCGCCGCGGCCGGGATTCGATCCCGCGACCTCATGCTCAGCAGCCCGACGCCATAGCCACTGAGCAACCACGGCGGGTTCATGCTGGAAAGCTCAACGCATACTCGTGGCGTGTCCAAAAATCAGACACGATGTCGGCGCTTTTCGAGCGCAGATGCACGCGACCAGAACTAACCAGAAGACCTAGATATGGCGCGAGGACGAATTGATTGGCAGCGCCTGGTCGCCCGTTTCCTTCGCCGATTCAATAAGCCTTGCTCTCTCGTCTGCAGTTCTAGGTCACCTCGCAGAGCAACGGCATCGGCGCTTGATCAGCGTGTTGCTATACGCTCATATGGTTGCGCCGGCACAGACACTGTCTCTCGACCTCATTTGAAAAGCTCAGAGCTCAAGATTCTGCAGGCGAAGTTTTCTTTGCCTCGCACTTTGGCTTTAAGGGTGATTTCTTGCCCAGCAATTAAGACAACAGCTTGGGCAGTTGGTATGTGCCACTCTATGGGAATGTGACATTGGGGATGTCAACTTACGCCACTGGTTATGTGCTACAGAACATTTTAAACTCGGTATGTGCTCATTCTTGTCCGATGTCGCTGAAAGGCTATATATATATATATATATATATATATATATATATATATATATATATATATATATGTGTGTGTGTGTGTGTGCGTGTGTGTGTGTGTGTAATTGTATACTATGTATACATATAGTATATATGTCCGAATGGGCAAGAAGAAGGCAAAAAGTTATTTTCCGTCACTAACGCTATTCCATTACACTTGCGTCATTTTGTAGAACCGTTTCCGTCATTAGCGTTGCGTTTTCACAACATTTGTTTTAATATATGCGCAAACAGCAAATAAAGCTTTGCATAACCCTGAGTCCCACGTAAGCACGGGATCTACCGAATTTCTCTGTCTTTCGCTGGCGATTGCTGTACGTCTGCCAGGATTACATCTCGAAGGTATTTATTGCGCCCATGTACTTCCCGCGCCTGATCAGTTTTTCGTTGAACATTAGACTATATCTCGGGAGGTTGCTTGTAACGTGATATATATATATATATATATATATATATATATATATTAACAATGTATTCCTATCTGTCCAACATACAATGCTCGCGAAACGTTACACACTTGCATACATCCACACCATCTTTCAGCTTTGGGATCTCAACACATCTCGGAAAACAAAAGATGTGTGTGCATACATCACACAACATTTTGACTCAAAAGAAGTGACCTTGAGCATATTTCTGTTCTCCATAATGAAACAATAAATTGAGATAAGATACCCGGCATATACGTGGTCGGCTCTTGAGTATCTTAAGAGCACACTTACCTGCTAACAGAAGAGCACGTGATATTCGATAGTTTCATCATATATGAGTACCATCTGAGATGTCGCAACACATTATATGTTAAATAATGATACAAAGGTAGTCACATTAGCGCTTCAAATCTGACCGCGGCTGCGATTCGAACTGATGCCCTTGCGACAATGGGCACTTGGCAGTCGGCCGAACGTGCTAACCACTAGACCACCGAGCACCATTAGCGCTTTGTAATTATTATTTGCAATGTGTGAAGCGCACACAGATTGAGAGTGGCGGTGTCTCTCGGGCGGTGCAGTTTTCGGCATGTCTTGCAAGGCTAGATCCGCCTGCAGCCAACATCAGCAGCAGCAGCAGAAGCAGTATGCATTTCGAAGCCCACATATTTCAGTACTGTAGCGGACGAGGACGACATGTTGTGGGCATTGCAAAGTCCTCATGCTGTTGCAGTAGATGAGCGCACCGCCAGACGAATTGCTGAAGTCTGCTGATATATTTTTCGACAGTCATGCCCATTTAATTACCTGATGCTATAACGTATTTAACAATCTAATCGTAGTGATTGCAGGCGCTTTGCCACAACGATTCTCGCAGTGCAGTAGTATTAGTATTTGATTAGGCAGAACAAAAATGTACAAATACGTGAGTGCGTACATATACACAGATATATTGTGAAGTCATATACTATGTGCCCTGCGTAACTAGCGCCAAAACTTAAAAACATGCAAGGGCCACGTAGCTGGATTGAAGCAACGTAAGGTTGTCTGCCGTCGCTTGGAGCAAGTCAGACTATTTTGTATTTCACCTGATTACACATTTCGTTATTATTAATTAATCAAGTTATCAAATATTATATATTTAGAGCAAAATTGTCAGTGAGAAATTTGTAGACCATCCTGCAAAATTTGTGATCTAGCTCACTGTTGCTCAATATGTGCTACATGTTTTTTTTTTTTTCTTCAAACCTGAGAGCAAGCCCGTGACAAACAAACAAAAAATGCCACGGGGCTAGTCACGCTGACTGAGTTACAGAGTTGTAAACTTGATATTTCAGTTTCTTGCGATTGCGCAATTTTCAACATTTTTTTACAAAAGCATCGACTAAACCAATCTAATCAAGTTCGGTGCAGTGGTTGCCGAGAAAAACGATTTCTCCGTTCTTATGCATTTAGATAGAAGCCCCCGGGTTAAAGCTTCCTCTTAATGTCAAAAGCATCGCATTCCGTATCTTGATAATTAAATAACTAGCTCCTCCTAGTTAATCTCCCGGTGCTATAACTTGCAATATGAGCTGAAGAAAGTTATTTGTTGGCACAAATATTGTCAAATTATGCTTTATAATTTCGTGTCTGCGTATGAACTACTTGCAGTTTCCGTGTTTGCATTCTTGATTAGATGCAGGCCGACACACTGACCATGCACTGTGTAACGAAATCAAGAGGTGAAGAGGGCTTTTTCTTATATATTTTCTTTTTGTGGACAAGAAAACGTTGACAAACGATATCTAGCGAGCTATGCACGCACGCGGGGACAGTGGTGATGCGCTTCACAGGAACCACATCTCATTTGGTCACGAATTATGATGGAATACCGGCACACATGTGAAAGTTGCATAATTTTATTCCAAGGTGCTGCATTTATTTATTTTTTATAAAGAACTGGCTTATGGGTCAAAGCACGTGAGCGAGTCTGTCATTGACTACAATGGTTACGAGAAACGAAGAACGATTATTTCGCCGTTCATTAAAGAACACAGCACATATCAGACTAGGTATATTGCCTTCGCCGAAGTGGTTGTGTGTAAAAACAATGAGCGCGCTGAACTGAAATGGGGCGACGTTGAGTATGCAGATGGTTAAATTTGCCCCCGGTTTAATGTCACAGGATTTTTTTTTTTTTTTTCATGACGCAGGTGGACAGAACTGGCAGGAAACAGGTCACGGTAGAAAAATATTTAGGCCGTAATTGAACTGGATATAAGGAGCATATAGTAATATAAATTAGTGAAGAAAGGCAAGCGCAGATTTTTCAACAGACCGTTCTTACTGTCACATCAGTGATATCTGTGTTCCCGTGGCGCTTACCTGCCGCCACGTCCTCTTTTGTCGGTAATTCACGCTTGCGGTGCTCATAATTGCTAAACGTCATAGCGCAGAGGTACAGAGACAGACAGAAACTAAAGAAAGACACCCGAGCATTGTGTGTCAGTGTGAGCTCTGTGCTGCAATTCTTTTCGCATGCCACACTAGCAGGCGCATGAATCCACAATGCATCACTATGTTCTCCAATAGTTATAGCTGGGATCAATAAAGATTGCGATCAGTGATATTGCGTCGTGCGAAACCGGTTTAGTCGGAGAATGGAATCAATACAAGAAAGTAAAACGCATGAAAATATTTAAGGGAACGCTTGCTTCACCTACGGCAAACAGCTCTTAACCTGTCTTTCTTTTTATTTTGATCGCTGTCGAAAGCTTATTATTGCTATAGCAATTATATGGACACTCCAAGCGCATTTCCGCCGTCGTCATCACCGTTGGCGTTGGCGTCGCCGTGATGTTCTGTCTAAAGTCCAAGTGCGATAACACGGTGCTTGGCCCCGGACCGTTTGCTGCAGGTGCGAGTGAAAGCGTGCGAAGGTGAATCGAGGATGGTGGCTTGAAGGCAGGAAATGGAGGGGGGGGTTAAAGAAGCGCGCCGTCTTCCAACGCCCGCAAGGTATCGGGAGGCGTTCTACTCTGGCGATGGCTGCTTATGGCGTGGTTGAGCGCGGCCGCGCGGGCCCTTGAAAGCGATCTGCGATGAGTACAGTCTGCGTGCGCCGAGGGCTAATAGCTTCGTGTGCGGTGTGTTGACGCTTACTCCGCGTTCAAGCAAAAGGCAGCACGAAGGTCCATTCGCTCGCTGCTGCTGCTGCCGCTCTTCCTCACGCCAGCGTTATGACAGCGCGTGTCCGCGCTCACAGAGTGAGATGTGTTTATGTTTGCCTATGCGTGCGTGAAACCATGCTTGTTAATTTTCATTCAATGAAGACGATAGTCGATCAGTCATCTGGCCCTGGCCAGAATTGCGACAAAAGCCCATTTCCACGAACTGGCAGGTGATGCGGTCACGTGAGCAATGCCTTGGTGACTTTTGGCAATTATAATAGCTCACGCTGCGATCAATTTGTGAGTGTGCAGTGAAATTTGCACACTCACAAATTGATCGCAGCGTGAGCTATTACACAAATACATTTTCACTTACCTCTCTACCAGTGACAATATAAAACAAAATACCTGGCTTCTCAACAGTATGCACAAGTTGTATTTTGAGCGTGAATTAATGAGTAAAAATCTCTGTTTCAGTATTTGGAGAAGAGGTTCATGTCTACTGCTGTAAGAAACATCGCGTCAGCCGTCTTTATTGTACAAACGGTAAGTGCACCTTCGTTCGCCGCTCTTTGACAGCCAATCTTCCAGTCGATCCTGTACCCGTTGCCTTGCTCTTACGTGTACAGTTCTGCAGTTCTCCCCTTTTGATTCCAGTACTAGACTACACGTGGCAGCCACCTCATGACGCTGTTGTTTTATTGTCGCTTGGGGCGGGGGGATGCTCTTTTTACAATAATGCTTTAGATACCCACAGTAAGGGTGATGTTCGGACAACGACGAACATCGAAAATCCAGCTGGGCGTCTCTCAATTTTGAATTCAGTGGTACATGAAAGATATTTACTATACGAGTCTAAGTTATTGCTAGCTCGGGTGCAAATTCAGGTGCTTGTGAAGGCAAATAGCGTCGATGTACACATATACCCACATTCACTGTATCGAAAAAGAAAACTTCTGCAATCAACGTAAGACAAGGGTTGTTAAACTTCTTGATGTACCTTCTATAGTATATTACGGCGCACAAATATAAAGCAACAACCCAAGGTATCTTTAGTCGCTGGAATTGACTTTTGATGATTTGGATAGCCGGCCCTTCGGATAGCCGGCCCTTTCCCGCCAACTCATTTTTCAATAAAGAGCAAAAATGTCCAGAACTAAGGCGCACAACAGTTCGCTTGTGTTGTCTTTATGGCGTAGCTATATTTTTGCGCAATATTCATATATAGCCATGTGTCAACTCGCCCCAGCGGTATGCCATATAAGTTTCCCCATTGGTTTCTTGGCTTCCTGCCTAAACCTGATTCGACTACTCGCTTTGTATTATAGTATTTTCAGAAGTTTTGCGTCATACAAGGAAATCATTGCAGACTATTTCAGTACATGTGGACCTGCGTAATGTTAGGCCGTAGCTTTCAATTATGAAGTAAAACGGGAAGCCCAAGCTACAGCACTTACACATTTCTTTCATTCGTCCTTTAGTTTGCGATGTTTCACTGTGCTGACGTTTGACCATCTATTGTCACATCGTACACTTAAGCCGTGCAAACTATTCACTCTGCTTTTCAGCTCCTTTACATGGGCGTTGTGCTCTACGGCCCTTCATTGGCTCTTGGATCTGGTAAGAATATCTGATGTTTCTTTTTTTTTTTTTGTAGGCAGACTGCACCTGCCTTTTCTACGTATAGTAAAAAGAAACGCACATGCGTACGTAAAATTAATGTTCCAAACAAGGTAGTCCCTACTAGACAGCTAAAGAGAAATCGTGGGGACAACGTCCACTTTTATCCTTTAATTTGCAAAATATTTTTTTTGCTGGAGGTTATTTGTTAAAACTATCTGCACTACGTTAATAGCGAACAGTCAGTGAAGCTGTAGCAGAACATGAAGAGCATACTTTTTTTTGCCTTCTCGTTCATGTCACTACTATTCATACTAGAAAAAAATTTTCATCTTCGAAATATTACGCCAGTCTACGCCACGACTCACCAATTTAGATATAGGTTATTTCCCTGAACCATCCAAATCTGGAACTGGTTGCCCCCTGACAATCGCAACTTGTCATTTAACGAGTTCGTTGCTGCAGTCGACGCTTGCTTGCCTTGGGCTTCTCAAGACCATTTTTCCCCCTATTTTGCATTGTCTATATTTCGCGCGGTCTGTATCTTTGACATTTTTGTACCCCACTCCTGCGATAACCATCTTACAATAGCAGTATGTATAAATAAATAAATAAATAAATAAATAAATAAATAAATAAATAAATAAATAAATAAATAAATAAATAAATAAATAAATAAATAAATAAATAAATAAATAAATAAATAAATAAATAAATAAATAAATAAATAAATAAGTGTTAGCTCTCAATCCCAGATGGTTATTTGACTAAAATCTAGCCCCAAATTTCCACTGAATTTTCTCGCTTATTGCATGAACTACAGCTGCCCTTAACTGAACACACTGCCGCCGTCGCATACGAGCGCCATCCAGACGCCAGCCGGCCGTTGTAGTTTGTGGCGCCAGGTGGCACTGCGTTTAACTGCAGTGTAAAAAAAAAAAACAGCAGGGAAGAAATTGATACGACCGGATCCGATAGGTAGCGATGCTACCATGCATCGGTTGAGGGGGAAATTATGGAGATGTATACACAAATGGCAGAATGAAAAACATGCACAGTATACCTGATTAAATCAAGCAGGCTAGTTGACTATTCGTCACCGCCCGTTTCAAAGGGGATACCAATAAATCATCATCATTATCATGAGTAGCCGTTCATCGTGTTGCCTAACACCGTTTTCACGCACCTTTGATGCTTCTTAATTTCTCACAAGTACATTGATTATAGATACTTAACGCGCTCTCCTAGGAGCTTGTCCCTGTAGATTCTTCTGAAGTTTGGGGTAGAAATATTGCCCAATAACTTTGCCTCGTGACAAATAACGAGACCTGATCAGTACTAAATAAAGCATGCGACACTGGTATGTACAGACGACCGTTTGAGGCTGTTCGGAGAGCCGATCCTGTACACACGGCTATACTTTTGTAAGCCAAGCTTTATCATATAGTTTAAAGATAACTGGTATTCGTAACAGTACTACCGAGCGCTATTTCTGCTGAATGCAAACTTTGATTATACTGTGATTCTACTGGGTTGACACAACGCGTTTTATCTTCGCACTGGAGTGTTCTAATTGACAATTTCAGTTGTCTTCGCTTAATAATAAATGAAATAATCTTCTACTTTAGTGGATCTTTAAGTTAAGAACCTAATTACTCACAAAACGCTCGGTAACATCCGTGGAAATTTGCGGGGACTCTCTACGTGACAAAATTACGCCTACAAGCGGAGCGTACCACAGCATGTCACGTGCGGCTATCATAAAGGAATACAACAACGGGGAATCGCTGTCATATCCACTAAATGCCAACGCTCCATCGTGACCCACTTGCTTCGGGACTTCTTCCTACGAGTTATCTTAACAGCAGAGGTCATGGCTGTCGACGCTACCGTGTCAACAAAACCGCGCGCGTTATTTCCGCAATATCAAACGCCGCGCACCCGACATAAAAAAAAATGCTGGCTCTCCCGTAATCGATAGTAGATTAAAGCATGAAATGACTACCATATGGCGTCTTTTGCTGCCTGTGGTGGCGCCGCCTTCAACCGATTTTCTTCTTCCAACAGTGCTGCGCGCTCAGCGTCTGTCGCTACTTTTTCTTCTTGGCGCGGACCGCTCACGACTCAGACCGCTGGCCTTCAAAAGTGCACAGGCAACCTCTCTATCGGTCTTTTGAACGTCGCTATTGGAAATGTCAAATAAAACTTCAGCGTACTAGAAGTTACAGCTTGAGCGATATTGTGAACACGCATTAGGAAGAAATTGGAGGCAATATTTTTTGTGACTTGCTTGGGAAGTATCTAGCGTATGTAATGCGACACTGTCCTGAGACCATATTTTCTTAAATTTTGACTGGTTGCCCGGATAATCTCGTATTGTTCTCGCAACGGTGCGCGGATGTTCTCGTTTGAGAGCCCGGATAACAGCTGTGGCTTTTGGCTCAAGGTCACTTGAAGATCACCGACAAAGGGCGCTAAAAGCATTTCATGCTTAAAAACAGCGTTCAGTTTGAGCAAATGCGTGGCTCACCCAGCAAATATTACTGTGCCTGTATACACTCCACTCACTCACTCATCGATCACCTGCCCGCTAACTCGTCCACTCACTTACTTATTGGCCTAAGAGCTGATCAGCCCAGAAAGCCATTCGAGCTCTTACTTTCTGCAGACTTAAGTGCCCGACTTTAGATATGCTGCACCTACCTTAGTGCATTTGAAAGTGCAATTAAGGCTCGCGTCTTCTCTCTCTCTCTTTTTTCACTCCCTCGCCCCCCTCCCTATGTGAGGGTAGCAAACTGGACAAAGTCTGGTTAACCTCCTTGCTTTTCCTTCCTCCCTTCTCTCTCTTTCTCTCTACTCATACGCCGAATTCATTGGGACAGCCCTCTGTAGCGAAAGAGACGACGCGAGAAAGAATTTCATAAAAACCAAAAGTGTGTCACTACCTATATACGTTGAAAGAAGGCGACAACCGTGAAGAGGGAGTAAGTTCCTTGAAGACGCGTGATCACACTGTGTTGCATGTCTAGTATTGGCATGCTGTCAGCTCAATGCGGCATGAGTTACACATTTTGGGAATTGTTTTAACTTGAAATGGCATGAATTTATACAGTTACGAAGAAGTGCGGCATTCCTTCGGGTATATCTAAGTGAGAGGACAGGAATTCAGTGAGAAATGTCTCGGCAGAGACAATATCGACAACGTGATTCAGCCAATGACACGTTGGCGAGCAGTGCCTTTGTACCTGAGACCTCTAGTTGTTCGCCCTGTTTTTTTTTTTTCTTGTTTTTTTTTTTAGGTGAGCGTGTAGGAGAAGCTGGCAACATATGTGAGGCCTGCTGCACAATTTCTTTGAGGCAAACGGTACATATCAAAGGCAGCTGCTCACTCAATGATTCTTTTTTCAAGTAAAAGCCAGATTTATATCATGGATGACTGCACGCTGCGCTCCATATCGTTATGCACCACTTTCGTGAGACATGAAACACGTTTTAGATCAAAGAAACACAGATCCTTTTGTCTTACAGTGACAGGCATACCAGTATGGTCATCCATTCTCCTGAACGGCGTCGTATGCACCTTCTACACCGCCATAGTAAGTATTGTAATCACGTCTTTGCATATGTTCGTTCTTGAGCAGATGCGTGAGCATGAGTTGATATATATGTCTTCATACTTAAAACCGCGCCAAAAAACACGGACAAGAGAGAGCACAGGACGAGCGCTGACTGCCAACAACACCTTTATTGAAGCCTGCGCAAATATATACAATTTGCAACGGGCAGCAAGAGAAAAAAAAGGGCGAAAGGGGAGGCGAGTCATCGTCAGTCAACTCCTGCTACGCATGCGTCAAAAACACTATAAAATACAAATTTAACAATACACATGGTGGACACAGGCCGAACTGATTAACTCCTGAGGAACTTAAGTTACTTATCGCAAAGAGCTATAGATGGGGCACTTACACAAGTGGCTCCTAACTGACACATTGAAAAGGCCTCAAAAATTTCGCTGGCCATCTGATTGCTGTACCTTCTTAGCACACGTGTGTTATCTAAGAGTGGTGAACATCCACACTTTGCACAATGAACAGCCAGATTACTGCCAGTCTTAATGCGTGCGTTTCAGGTGAAAGGATCGAATGGACATGACGGTAGTCACATTTCACGCAGGGAGGAATCAAAGCGGTCGTGTGGACGGACGTGGTTCAGATGATTCTCATTTACGTCGGCTACATCATGGTCATCGCATCGGTAAGTCTCGCAGTGCCGCTGTGTCCTTCCAAGGTATGTTGGTCCAAATGACAGCATTATACAGACGTCGCGCGCACTGTGAAGGGCAACTGTAAGTACCACTGGCGCTATCCTGCAGTTTCCGGTTTCTGGCAGCCGCACTCAAGGTTAGTTGCACAATCCCGCTTCACTGCGTAATGCGGAGATGCAGACAGGAGAAAAAAGCACTGTTCGATTCCACAACAAAAGGGGACGGCAAACGCAAGTGGCAATGTACTCGTCGAACATTTTCGCTGCTGTAATTCTAGTTTGGCATTCTTAGGAACCGTGACGGTTCAGCTCAGTGTCATTCTCCCATGAAATTGATGTAAAGCATCAGGGGGAAACCATACAGTGTGAAAAACCATAACTATTTGTTATGGTCATTGCGCGTGGTCAGAACCTCTTTTGCTCCAAGTATTCGTTCGCACAATACGGGCTTGTGATTGTTCGCTTCTCCTCGGGTTTATTACAGAGGTAACTGGAACTACTTCCATCACCTTAATTTGAGGCTGTGGATCAATTCTTACTGCTTTAACAGAAATAGAAAATCGGGCCAGAAATTGAGGGCATGCTATACCTTTCGGGGGTGGGCCGTCTTTTGGGATACGGCGGCACGCCCGTTACAATGTGGTCTAAACAGTAGACTATACGTGAACGGGGCACAGTTCTCATTCCGACAGTGTGTAACGAACCACATGACGATGCGAAGCTTTGTTAAAGTGTTCACGTTCTGGTGTTTCTCTGTTATTCGCAGGGCTTGTACCACTTGGGAGGTATCGGCAACATGTGGCACATCGCTGGCGAAGGAGGTCGGCTTATTTTCTTCAAGTAAGCTATACAAAAGACGACTTATCGAGGCGCGAGAATAGTAAGAGGCACCGAGGAGCTTATTTATTTTGTTAGTTGCAACCGTATGAAGTCAACAGACAACGATGCCAAGTAAAGTACACGGGAAATTGACTGTTCTCTATTAAATGAAACAACCGCCGCGATTGCGCAGTGGCTATGGCGTTAGGCATAAGGTCGCGGGATCGATACCCGACCATGCCAGCCCCATTTCGCTGAGGGCGAAAAGCAAAAAACACTCGGTACTTAGATTTGCGTTGTGCACGTTAAAGAACGTCAGGTGGTCAAAATAATCCAAAGAGCTCTACTACGACGTATTTCTTAGTCCCCAGAGTTAATAACCACATGAATCAATGAGTCAATTATTAATTGAAATCTATTAATTAAAGGAAACTGAACGCTTACGAAGAGACATTGCACACGCGATTCTCTATCGACGAGCTCCTGCTTGAGCGAAATCTCCTCTTAACATCTCAAAGCACCTGTGAATTTAGGATAGGTCATTTCAAAGAATGGAGAGCCGTTCGCTTAGAGGGTGAATTTCTTCCCGGCGTACGTATGCGGCACATGGTGTGATTTTCGCAGCGCGAAGCACTTGAGTGCGGAAAGAAAAGAAACACCACGAAGGGTTAATTAGCAAAAGGAGGACAAACACAAGCGCTCACAACCAACTGGATTAATTGGTCAAGAACACACAAATATACGTAAAAGGTGATCAAACGCTGTATCGAGGACACTAGTCACATCAGTAGGACAAGCTCAGCAGTAAACATTTGTAAAAATTCATTACATAGCAAGAGTTTTCGATAGATCAAATAACAAACAAGATTTGGGTTGGCATATAGGCTCAAAAGCGCCAACTTCTTATCGTGTAAAGCCACTGATGGTTTACTCACGCACGTGCCACCACATTTCTTAACATATTGGGCCTCAGACATTTCCCGCGTTCCTCGATCGTGATGACGATCCAGTACATTGACCCGACGCATACCTCTCGCGATACAAAAGGGATGAAAGCTAGGAATACCGCATCTGTGCTGTTATACATTTTCCCTCTTTCTCTCTCTTTGCGTTACTTTCATGGAAAATGGGCTGTTTTCTTGCAGTGTCGATGTTTTTTTTTTTTTTGGTGTTGTTGATCCTTTTATTGTTTCATGAAGTCTAGCGTCCCAAAGCCAGAGTTTGGGTGGGAGACGCCGCAGGCTCTGGATTTATTGTAACAACCTGGGGTTCCCTAACGTGCAGTGAAATTTCAGTGTGGTACGTTCATTGACTTCTCTGCCATTGGAAGGCAACCGGCCAAACGAAACTGCGACTTCGTGTTCAGCAGGGAAAAAATTCAGAGCCCTTCCACTACTCTGAAGGTGGAAGCCAGCGAAGCTATGACTATGGTGGGTCTGGTGTAGTGAATATTGCCCCCCACGATGAGGATGGGCGTATCGTCGTAGAGCACCACCCAATTGAACATGTCTATCAGGAACGTATCGATGTCTTTCGTAGGCGTTGCAGGGGGAACGTACGCAGTCGCGATCACAAGTACCGTCAAAGCGTACAATCCTAAGTTTAAAAACGCCGTCAACCCGGCGTTTTCATACGATGGCTACACCAATCGTGGCGCGCACACAAGCGAACGCGCTCACGTGGTCTCCAGGGTGATCTACGTCACGTAATGAAGAAGCCAACGTAAGATCTGGTGAAAATCGCGGTATAATGCACACTTTTGTTACAATCCTAAGTTTAAAAACGCCGCCAACCCGGCGTTTTCATACGACTCCACGAGAAGGCGCAACGTGTCTGAAATCGTTGTACACTACACTTCCGGTTTTCTACGGTCGCAATCTCCTGGAACCTACACTATAACAGCTTCGCTGTTAGAGACTAGGTTTCACAACGTGCTTCAGCGTCTCACCGAGCAGCGACAGCGCGTTCATTTTGTTTATGAGTACCAAAATATGCAGAATGGGGAACCTGGTTCGTGCGGTAGCAGCAGCGAATATATTTTGTTGCGATAGCAATTATATGGACACTCCAAGCGGATTTCTGCTGTCGGCGTCGCCATCGCCGTGATGTTCCTTGCAAAGTCCAAGGGCTATAAAATCATCACCGCGCGCCGTGTGCTGCATGTGCGAGTGAAAGTGCACGCAGGACACGCGCTTCCCTCGCGCACTTTCACGGAGAGAGAACGCACGGCGGGGAGTAAACGCGACATCTGCCGTCGTGCGAAAAGCCGTGGGGGGATGGGAGGGAAGTAGGGGAGGCGACGTTTAGCTGCGGCACCAAACGTGTATCTTGCAACTGGGCGCAAGGGGAACTGGCGACTCAATCTCCCACGCGAAAAGAGGAAAGCGGGAAGGCAGCACGGGAGGGAGGGGGTGCGGTTTCTACTCTGCCAGCAACTGTGTACGTGTACTTTGCGTGGCTGCGTGCTGTCGCGCGCACCGTATCTTGAAAGCGATCTCCACATGGCTCTTACCATTGTATACGCTGTGCTTTCGCCACTGAGTTTCTGTTGAAGCGATAGACCGCACAAAACTTCGCTCGCTGCTGCGCTGCGCTTGCTCACGCCAGCGTTTTGACATTGGTTGTCTGCGGTCCTCGAGTGTAATCTATCCATGTTTGGTTGTGCGCGCTGACACCATGCTTGTTAATTGAGTTAGTAAGCGAGTGTGTCCAAGCTTAGGTAGCCGATGAAACTACTATCCTTACTACGCATAGCTCTCTATTAATTTGCTGTCGCAATTGATGCTTCGACTTTCGGGCGAAACTGCGTCTTTTTTAACAGAAGCTACAGAGCGTCTAATTGAGTTGCTTGAATGGTTAGCACCTACAGCGCGATGCGCCAATTGAAAATAGATCACAAATACGTTAAACGTTCTTACAGCTTAAGAAGTTCAAGCAAGGTCACCAATGTACACTCCACCATCCCTAGTACACGGCAGTTACCGCAAAGAACAACTTTTATTTTGCCATCGTTATCTCGCTACGGCTCGAGTCTGCTTCTTCAATATGGCGTATGTATTGTTGTTGTTTCGGAGAAACCAAATACAGTAAAGGAAATAACCACCACAATATATGAATATTCGTATTTACTACAGACGCACAAACACAGCACAACCACTTTGGGACAAAACTAAGGAATGAGGTATTGATGAAGATTACAGAGCAATGTTGGCTGTGCAATTACATGCGTGCGATGGTTACATTTATGTCACCTACAGTCGAGTCCAAAAGTTTAAGGACCGGAGGTGCCGCTGAAAATTCTTTTTTTCTTTGTAGCCCAGGCATAAAGGCTGAAATCAAGTAGTACTGCCTACGTGCGCCTGTTTGGCCAGCTTCATTCGTTAATACAATTTCACGTTGTACGGCGGTGCTAGAAGAAATTAATTTTTCTTGCTCATGCCGTAGTCTCTAGACTTTTGCACTCAACTGTACGTCCAAGGAAGCAGGTATACGGAGTTACGGCAGCGGCAATAGACTTCCCCACGCTCACAGTGCACGTTGTCATGCCGGTGCCATGAAGACAGTACTTCTCAGCAAATTCCCAAAGTACTTAGGTTTATGGCAAAATTGAGGAAAATGCCGGACTGCATCGTGGACTTTCCCAGTGAATTATAGGGGGGAGTTCGGGGACGCGTATATTCAACCTCGCTCATTTTGCAGATTTTGTGTCGTTCTCACCTCTTTGCCGTTTCACCCCTAGAGGTAAGCGGGCTTGTCACTGGTACGAACACAACGCCCTTCTTATATCCACGGCTGCCGATATGCTTTGCGGCAGCTGGGACGCAGTGAAACTCGTCTTAGTTCGTCGATTTTCTTTTTTGAATGCGTAAGCATTTCTATGCTTACCCAACGAAAAAACCCGTCCGCCCGTCTGTCACGTAATACGAATCGCTATAAAGAAATTAATGCAAAAAGTAAAATAAATTCGAAAGGAAAAACGTTGGTGGTGGTAAGTTTCTAACCTACGAATCTACGCTCAGAAGTCGAGTGTCCTACCCACTGGGCTAAACATAACCCACGCTTGCAGAAGTGGAATTTATCTGAACGTTATGGATTTGTTGTACAGCGGTACAAAACAAACGTCAAAGGAGGAGAACAGTTTCTATGAAGGCCTCGTTGAAAGATTTGGTGATGGTGGAATGAAAGCCATCTCTAGGGACTATATATGTAGACCCGACTTGGGGCATAGTAGACATCAGGAAAATTCCGATTTTGCGAAAATTTAATGCCAAACACGCCACACGTCCGATGCGTTTCGGTGGGAGCGGGATGCGCCTTCCATTTGGGGCGTTCCTTCACCGACCGAAATGCAACCGATCTCTGAGGGTTAGTGCGCTTGAGATCGCGCAACACTCAGAGGTAAGCAGTCAATGAGTTGATAAGGAGGATAAGAATGGATGAGGGGTTGTATGGGTTTCATCACGGTTGATAATGGTTCGACGCGGATGGATAAGGTGCTAGAGAGCGATAAGGGCTTATAATGGTCGGAGCAATTCTGATAAGAGTCGATAAGTCCGATAAGAGTTGATAAGAGTTGATAAGAGTCGGATCAAGTCCAATAAGGTTGATAAGGGCCGATAAGAGTTCATAAAGGTATTATGGTGTCCGATAAGGTTGATAAGGACAGTTAAGGATTGAGAAAGATTGGATCAAGTGCGATAAGATATATACTTGACCTATAAGGGCTGATAAGAATTGGATTGAATTAAAGTTTGGCATTTTACGAGCCAGAACCAAGGTTTCATTATGAAGCACACAGTAGTGGGGAACTTTGGAATAATTTTGACCACCAGGGGATCTTTAACGTGCTCCCAATGCACGGGACAGGGACGTTCTTGCATTTCGCCCGCATCGAAATGCGGCCGCCGCGGCCAAGATTTGATGCCTAAACCTCGAAGGGTTGATAAGGGGATATATTAGTCAGATCAAGTTTCATAGCAGTGATAACGGCACCGGGCTGCGTGCAAGCAGCAAGTGGCATAAGCTTACGCATACTTGGACAACTCCCAGAGGAGTTTTTGTGTGACCTCTCTTCTTTTTTTCTTTTTTTTTCTTTTTTCTTTTTTTTTTTTGCTTTTGTGCCTTGCTGAGCTTGTCGGCTCGTCGTAGCCTTATTCACTGACGGGCCGTCCTTGGACACGTTCCGACGTCCGGGAACGTAGATAGCGCACCTTCAGTGGGTGCTGCCTTTGTCTGAAGCGCCATAACTATCTGCTCCCGTGTCCCGCAATAAGCCTCGTATCAGACATTGTCATGGCAATAAAAAAAAAACCCTTCACGTCGCTATTGCCTTGAAGACGGTGTATGACGTCCTTCGCGGGTCGAGATTCAGAAAGAACTTAAAGGACAGTTCTGAGGGACGAAGCTTTATTGGTATATTGTTGCTGTCACCATAAGCTTGACGAGGCATTATGTACTACTGACGGTCGTGTTGCGGCATCAGACCCGACCTCATCACTACACCGGAAGCTTCGGCGTGAAAGGAGGCGTTATTCACCACATTCTACTCCTGGTGGTTTGTGTATACCAGGTCCGGCGGCTGATGTAAACAAAACAAACGGAGCTGTTACATTATTCAATGCCTATAGCGTCCCATTTGTTTTTGTTTTTTTTTTTTTGTTCGCCCGCGAGAGAGAGAAAACAGAAAATTATAGGTAGTCACTCATCCTCATTCCCACGCGCAGGCTACCCTGCAGATGGGAAAGGGGATGAATGACTGAAAGAAAGAAGAAGGCAAAGGCATAAAGGGGACAAGGTTCGCGTGCACAGTAGCAGACACAGTATCTCCACGTATCTTATCACGTCTGTTGAGCTTAGGAAAGTCATTAGAGCGCGCGTATCTTTCCGCGTTTATTATGAGTGATGCAATGCACCCATGATATTTGCCTCCGTAATGGGTCGACCGTCCACTTGGATGAGCGCGCTCCGAAAAGGCTGACGTCGGAGACCGAAGCGCGTGCGACGGCAGAAGAGGTGCTCGATGTTTCTCTTCACAGTTTCAGTGGCAGCATATGGGGTAGTCAGTCATTGCAGTGACGACGGAGTACCAATTTGCAAAGGTTACACCCAGTTGCGAGTGGCACAGCAGTGTAGTGTCGTACCGGGAGAGGACTGATGGTAAACGCAGCTGCAATGACAGAGCAAGCGGAACAAACGACAGTTGGAATTATCCGGAGTCTTTCAAAAAGCGAACCTGATGTCGCGAGCAATTTATCCATGATCACGCATGCATTCATTCAAAACGGACGCAGCTCAGGAACTCTACTGAACTGCTCGCCGACGAGACGCCCGCTAAGAGTAGAGGCTACAGAACCGACAGATCGCGTTACCGAGCGGCAACACACTGGCGCGACACTTCACTGCTATTCACATTTTAAGTTGCAGGCGATCGCATCGTCGTCTTACTGCTTTATCGAGTTCCTGCAGAATATTTTCATGCAGTGTTGCCAGATTCTAAAGCTTATTTTCCCCACATATCCAGGCGCAATTTACCCTAGTTTCCCCGGTCACGCAGTAAAATTCCCTTTTGTTTCCCACAAGAACAAATATATTCCCGAAAAGTTTTTAAATCAACGAAGAAGTTGTTTGATTTATTTTAGATGTATTTCTCTGAAAATAATGTCTCTTTCCGAGCGTATACAATTATATTATACTTTTTAAAGCGTACCTAAGTTGAAATTGAGACACGATTGAATCTGGCATGTGCAAATGTGTGTGTGCGTGGGGGGGGGGGGGGGGGGGGGGGGAGCAAAGCTTAAAAGTGGTTTATAATACTTTTATGAATTCTTGCTTTTCTAAACCAGAGACATAAAACCCTTCTAATTGCTTTGCTTTACTTGCTTAAATTTGAGTTTATTTCACCAGAATAATCCGCATTGTTCATAGTCCCCTGTTGCCATATAATGGGAAACTTTCCATACGGAGGGAAATATCAGGGGTCCACGCTAATTTTTTTTTTTTGCAATGTAAAACTTTAGAGAGATGCTGAGAGAGAACCCTTTTACGAAATTTGAGCGATGACCTCGCCGGGAATTGTTTATCTATGTCAACAGTTTGCGCTACACGACTGCAGCAAGTGGTCTGACGCATGCGCAATGTTTTCAAGTATTTGAGTACGTTGCCGCTTGACTTTTTATCGTGTAGTTTTCAAAGTGGTAAAGCTAGTAGAAGAACAGCGTCTGTCTTGTCATGTCGTTCTTTCTATGGTAAAATTGTGGGGTTTTACGTGCCAAAAACCAAGATATGATTATGCGGCACGCCGTAGTGGAAGACGCGCTTTTGCATTTCGCCCTCATCTAAATGCACCAGCCGCGGTCGGGATTCGATCCCGCGACCTCGAGCTCAGCAGCGCTACAGCAAAGCCGCTACGCCACCACGGCGGCTTTTTTCTATGTTCATCTACGGTATTTCTTTTATCCCTAAAGCACAGAAAAATGTCCTACATCTCAGGAACCACACCAGTCTAGGGGCAGCGATGCCCTTCTTTCAGGAGTTAAGTCGAGTGGCAGAACGGTCAAGAAGGTGAATGTAATCTTATATTGTAGCCAAATTTCGGAATGCAAACTGTGCACCAATATGAATCGGAACATTTATTCAGTGTTCAAATAAAGGTTCCTGCGAGCGGAACAATCCGAACCTCCCCATTGTCTATCTACAACATTGTACTCGTAATGAAATGGCCTCACGGCACCTTACCAACTTCATTAGAAGTGTGAGCAAAATGGGGGGCGTCCGACACAAATCTGGTGTTCCCGCTGATATCGGCGTAGCGTGTACGCTCCTGCACCAAAAACGTCACCCACAATTCCAGAGGTTTGCAGGGACATTTAATAGAGAAAAGGAAAGTCAGAGAGGGTTAGCGAGCATAATGCTGGCCGCTTCTTTTCGTGTCCAATCGGTCCTACTTCTGAAACACGCGGACTACCTCCGAGGTAGCGACAGCACTGTCGTCTTGATTAGCGTTATCTTTTCACCCACGGCAACCACGTCCGCTATCGTGAAAGCGCGATCGTAACCTTCCCAACACCGACCGCGCGCGAGAGCTGTTCGCATTCGGGCTCGGGCACTTCAGTGGATAGCTGTTTCTGTTTATTTGTTTGTTGTCTTGCTCTCACGTGCGTCGGCAATTACGAGCACGTGCTCAGAGATAACGCCGTCCCCACCACAAGCCTTTCAGGAAAAGCCTGCCAGGGCAACAATCCTGCCTACTATAATGAACAGCGACTGTATAGCGTTAGAACGTGTTGTATACGCCTCTAAAAACTCTAAAAGCGCGATTGCAACAATCGTCTCGTAAATTTCAGAGTACTCCAGTCCCCACGTGTTAGTGTTCAGTGCTCCTGTCCCCCACATTCATGAACGTGCCCATGTCGAAATGTAGCAAAAGGGATGACACTTTCAGACAATATCACCCAGAAGGCGCGCAGGCCTCAAAGAACGCAGATAATAGTAACTCAGAAAACATGGCTGTCGGCTTGTGGAAGACTTACTGCCGACACTATCCTCAGAAAGGTTGTAAACTAAGATTGTTGGTACATGTAACAGGGCAAGGCCGGACAAAGCGAGAGCAGGCTAACAACGATCAGTTTTCAAATAAATTCTTGTTGCCAGTCTGCGCACGTGTTGTCTAGCCTTTCACTCTTTTACGCACTGCCCCCAAATATACGGTTTTCAAAGGCGGAAGCGCGTGAAGACGTGGTGTGTGTTGTTATATACAGTTTAAAAAGACAAGGTGTTGCAAAGGAAGTGCTCACAAAGCATTGTTTTTTTTTTCGACGTCGTCAATTAAAGGCGTGTCGCGCCTTAAACATTCAGACTACGGATCACATTGCCAGATATTTATCAGTTTTAGGGGAGTCTCCATTCATTGGTAGAACATACAGCGAACACTCAGGTAGGACGCTCCGCATTAGGCCATACAGCATCCGATATTTAGCTAGCGAAAGCGGACAGACAAGTTAGTTTCTTTCTCTCTTGCTGACCACAGTTTATGTGGTGTCTGGACGTGAATGGTCATAGGGATATTTGGCATCTCCGTCGGGCTATATGTCAAAGATAATGCAACTAGATGTACCCGCGGCGTCCAGAAATTGCAGCACAGAGGTTCGGAACGTTAGGAATTGCTGTTTCTGCCTGGCAAATTCATGGACACCTTTCCGTGGTTACGCGCCTCTCAGCAAGAGTCGTGGGCATTCTAAGTGTACGACAACTCTGGTTTTGCTTGTGGCTTTCTCAATGGGCGATAGATGATGATGACAGACTCTTGTTACGCCAGGAAAGCCACCGCTCAGCGCAGTGCCCGCTGTGATAGGCTGTCATATCGCCGTGTCTTCGCAGCTTCAGCCCGAGCCTTTACGACACGTACACGACGTGGAACGTCATACTCGGCTGGACCATCGGTTGGATGGCCGCCTACTGCGCCAGCCAGACGCAGGTGCAGCGCTACTCCAGCATGAAGTCGCTCAAACGAGCACGCAGGTTAGTAAAGTAGCGGACACGTTGTTTCTTCCTTCTTATGTTTTCCTGTGCTTGCTTCTTTAAATATATTGGCACGTGCAACAGAAGGCCTTTATGGCAAGAAGTACTGCACCGGCAGAGACTAGCACTAGCCAAGAAGATGGCTGACCCCCAAAACGAAAACTTCTTCTCTCCTTCCCTGAATACTGGCTCGCGCTCGCCGCAGCTCGTGACCTGGTGGCATTTTCCCCCTGTGAAAAAAAAAAGAAAGAAAAGAAAAAAACGGGCGTCGTCCCGATGCTAGTACTAGTTGACGTAGGTATAGGGGAGGAGGGGGGGGGGGGGGGGAACAAACAAAGTATGCACAAGTTGGGATGAGGACACTCACCTGTAACTGAAACGCGCAAGTTGTGACAATATGTGTAAAGTGGCGGCGTTGTCGAACGGCGTCACCGTTTTCCGCGTTATTGCGCTATGCGCTAGCCAGTTTCCATGTGCTGTAACTTCCCAATAGACTCCACCGTAGCCAAATAGCACTACAAGCGTACACGTTCATATGCAGCACTAGCACATGACCGCTCTGATCAATACACAAACGATGTTTTTATGTGTGTGCGTGTGTGTGTGCGTGTGCGTGTGTGTGTGCGTGTGCGTGTGTGTGTGTGTATGTGTGTGTGTGCGTGTGCGTGTGCGTGTGCGTGTGCGTGTGCGTGTGTGTGTGTGTGTGTGTGTGTGTGTGTGTGTGTGATGAAAATGTGGAGGACGAGACAAAGTGCACATTCGTACCAGTATTGCAGAGCGGATCCACCGATTTCCTTTGGCACTGCTGAGGCTGGCGGCGTGTCCAATAAATTTATCTCCTCCAAGTTAACCATTCCCTCTTCTAAAATGGCTGGGTTACACCACTCTTGAAGTTTAATAACATGCACCTAAATCTAAGTACACGATCGTTTTCTCGTTTCGGACCCCATAAGAATGCGGCCGCCGCGTCCGGGATCGAAACCGAAACCTTGAGCTCAGCAGAGCACCGCATAGCCATCATGCTTCCGCGGCGAGTAATTGGCTACCAATGCGTGTCAATAATGCTCAAGAGGGCGCGAAGCACTTGGGTCTGTTCGCACATTCCCACTTTCGGTAAACTTATTGCGCCCTGAGCCACCGTCATTTTTTTTTTACGACTGTCCAGTGGTCCAGTAGACAAATACAATACGCTCTGAGGAAAGGAATTCTCCGCCTTCGCAGTTTCTGACTAACAACACGCCTTACGGATGTGTCTCAACGGGGCTCTTAGCTGTCGACGCTGCCTTATATATAAAAGATAAACTGCTGCATTAATGATGAATCTCTTCCTTTCGTGTTCCTCTTACCCGACCAGTTATGATGGGCGAGTGCAATTGACTGATCTAAAGTTGGGATTCTATTCGCCACCCTAGGGCGCTGCTGCTCAATATCCCCGGCGTGGCCATTACCCTGCTGCTGTCCGTACTGTCGGGGCTAACTATCTACGCCGTGTACCGGGATTGCGACCCGAGGCTCACTGGAGACATTGACAAAGCCGATCAGGTAAGACACACCTTTTGTTTTTACGAAAACCCTGGGATGGGCGACCACAACGATTCCCGGCAGATTCGCTTTGATTTTTTTTTTTTTTTTTTTGCTTTCCATCATCGGTGCGTTCGCTACCGCACCGTCGTGATGGCGTGGCCAGGCCATCCACACGCGGTGAGTTGAAACAAAGCAACGGAGATCGAATTTACGATTTTTTTTTCTTTCATAAAAGGATGTGTCATCGGCTGGCTGCCTCCACTAACAACGTGTTTTCAATCCCTATTCGTAAATGCCTGTTTTACGAATCCCAGTAGCTTAAGAATTCTTTTGTGAGCCTTGTGAATACGGGTATAAAAATAAAGGCCAACAATCGTTCCGATATACTGCCCCTGTGCACACGGAGTGGTTCGGGCGTGGTATTAATTTGCCCTCCGAGTCATTGTGAGCCGCGTGATACGAGTCCGCCCTTAGCAATGTGCAAAGTTCATGTAATTGCGAATTGTGACTCCTAGAAATAATAAAATATATTTGCATATATCTATAAAAATTCCACAGCCACCTTAATTTTTGATAGAAAAAAAACCAAAAGCATACGATTAAGAAGATCAGGCAATGGGATAGGATCTCCTGCCTGCTGCTCACTGCATGCTTAGAAGTATTCAAGCTGTTAGACAGGGCATAATTTAGTGCGAGCATTAACGACGAACATCTCGGCTATGTGCGGTTTACAGCTAGATGGCACCGTCCTGTTCAGCAACGCTGCACGCGTAGATTACTTGCAACAAATTATCGAGCACCCTAGCCGGGAAAATGCAAGAGTAAGTCTGACGAGTAAATGAAGAAGACCAGGGTGATGTTCAATAGCCTAGCAAGAGAACGAAATCGCGTGAATGGCAGCACGCGTCACGTAGACGTGACGCCTGCGGCAGAAAGGATGTTCCACATTCGCCGCCATGGCCATCAGTGATGGCGCCGGTTAACACTCCCAGGGTTATTTCTAGTTGTAAAACATAAATACCCCAGAAAGTGGATGTGAAAAAGGCGCCGCGGCAGCTCAGTTGGTAAGCACGCGTAATGCGAAGACGTGGGCTCGTATCCCCCCTGCATTTTTTTTTTTTTTTGGGGGGCCCGATAAAAATCGGGCACCCTCGGTATCCATTCTTCTCGTTCATGTATATATATATATATATATATATATATATATATATATATATATATATATATATATAATTTCACATCGTGCTCTCCATATCTTTAAGCTTTGATCAAGAAAGACAGTGACAAAGAAAACTTACAACATATTCATAGCATCAACACTGTTTGCAGCTCTCGTACAGTCATTATGCAGTCTGGATTTACCTACTTCGTGCGTTCATGCGGGATCGTGGTCCTAACCCTTTCAACCGACCTTACGCTTTGATTCCAGCTGATGCCGTACATTGTGCAAGACCTGCTGCGCAACTACCCGGGACTCAGCGGACTGCTCGTCGCCTCTGTCTTCAGTGGTTCCCTAAGGTAAGTAAGTGTTCACACACAGCCTGCCGTTGGCAACCATTACAAAACTTTCTTGGCAAGAATAATTTCAATTATTTCATATAACGCCTTAGTTGGCAACGATTGGTTTCTTCAAGTAGAAAAAGAAAAAAAAATATAAAATGAAGATACCCTCAGTCTCGGCACGTCTTCTTGTTTTAATTAAAGGGCTCCTCACCAGGTCTAGCCATTTTAATTGAGCTGACAAGGGCAGTGCTTACAATGCGCGCTAATTATCGTGTCTGCTCAGTATTACCTCGCCACGCGCCGCGGGAGAAGCTGAAATGTCAAACGAAACGCCGTTTGCTCTTCTCCTGGCCGGCGCCGCGCTCCCAGGCGGAGAGTGACCTACATATTCCAAGTGCGCTACGTAAGTGACCGTGCTGTGTCGTCACTCTCAGTGACACGTGACTTCGAGAATTACTCAAGGCAACAGCAGTGATTTGCTTGATCTTTTGCTTCAATAGACGAATAATAAGAGAAATACTAAAACATACAACCCGAACGTCTGCGTGCTTTTGTTTTACTTCGTACCGTAGCAAGAGAGATGTACTTCCGTTTCGTCTGCTTGTTTCCAGTCGCGCGTACAGAGAGCGAAACTATGTCATTTTCTACCGAGTTCCAGCGCGCGATCGCGCTCTGTGATCCGCTTGCGTCTGCCTCAGTGTTTGTGTATATAGCACTGACTTATGCCGCTAGTCAGGTGTTCTCGTGCACAGCGCGCAAAATTGTGCACTGCGCGAAACGCGGCAAACGGAACAGCTCACGCGCGACACCATCAGCGGAAGTGCGCCGCGCAGCAAAAAAGCCAGAGAAAAAAAAAAAAAAAAGGAAGAAGAAGAAGGCGGGGCCCGTAACGTATGCGTCACGCGATCCTCGAGCTCCGGTATGGTAGAACATAGGCGTAGTCCCTCAATACTATTAAGGGACTATGAATTTTGCTTGCACGGGCTAGACGGGGTAAGTGGAGAGAGAGTCCGTGTTGGCGGTGAAGCTCGCCTGCTGAAATCATGGGTTCGCGGCACTGAAACATTTCTATCTCGGCTATTAATGAACCAATTTGAAAAATGTCTTGCGGTGAAACGCTCCCCAGAGGACACGTAACGACTTCCAGCATATAACCGAAATTTTCTAACTAGCTTGGTGAGGGGCCCTTTAAGAAGACGTTTTAGCTCGGGAACCCCTATCGAAATGCATGGGAAAGGGAATATCGTTTTTCTCTGCAATCATTGCACTGATTTTGATTATGTTTGTTTTGAAGAAGAAATTATCATCTAGTAACTATGACAAGCGGATTTTCAATTTATTCCCTCAAATGTTTAGGAGACATTCTTGAAAAGTGCAAAATCTCGAAAAGCTCAAGTATCCACGTTAAGATCAACTGGGAGTTTGTACGGTTGCGGCCGCGAGAGATTGACGGCGTGGTGCATCAACGCAGCCTGCGTGGGCGTTCCTAGGCGGCCGTGTGACCTGGGCGTCAATGAGAACGCACAGGCGGTGTCGGTGATGAATCATCACTAAAATTAGCCAGCAAACAGAGCCCTTAACAATTCCGACGAAGGGTGTCAGAGAGAGAGAGAGAGAAAGGATACATAGAAAGAGGGAAGTTAACCAAAGGTAGTTCCGGTTAGCTACTCTGCACAGGGGGGAGGATTATGGGGATAAAGAGAGATAGAGGAAGGGAGAGAGAGAGACGAGCAAACCGCGCTCACTATAGAGCGGTAGGGGGCGGCGTTCCTATATAAAGTCTATCGTGAAGGCCCGTAGACCGCAGGGTGGAGAAGTTGTTCATACAGCTTCGCTATCTTTTAAGTATCAGTTGCTCATACATCTGCGAAAGTTTTACGCTCTTTTCTCCATCGAAGAACTAGAGGCTACACTCGCTGGGTGCAGGCCATCTTCGTCACCAAGACCCGATGGCATCACATACTCTGCGCTTGAAAACCTTAGTAAAGAGGCCAGAGATGCAATTTTTGGCCTATATACAACGCATCATGTCATGCCGGCTTGGTCCCTACCACGTGGAAATCCAGACGCCTTGTTCCGCGCCTCAAGCCTGGCAAATATCTATTGGAATTGTCATCTTACCGTCCAATGGCACTGGCCAGCTGCGTTGGCAAGGTAATCGAGATAATGATCCTTACACGGTTAGAATGGTACTTGGAGTTTTTCAACGTCTATCCAGAGGTAATGGCTGGCTTTCGAAGCGGACGCTCGTCAATGGATAGCGTTACTGAACTTGTAACGTATGTAGAGCGCCAGAAACACCTGAAACGAATCACTGCGACCTTATTCATTAATGTTAAAGGTGCCTACGACAATGTACATCACCATGCAATTCTGGACGCCTGAGAAGCTGTGGGAATTGGTGGACACGTCTTTCACTGAATACTCAGGTATTTGTTTGGAAGATATTTCTTTATTTTGACTGAAGATGGACCAACGCCATCTAGTTATAGCAATCGTGGTGTACCGCAAGGCGGAGTACCTAGCCCTACCCTGTTCAACCTGGCGCTCGTTGGTCTCGCCGATCCGTTACCTCAAATCATACTGCTCTCCGTACATGAAGACGACATTCGCATATGGGCTTCAGGAGTGAGACGTGTACAAGTCCGCGCACGACTTCAGAAGGCTTCAACGGCCGTGTCAACATATCTAAGAAGACAAGGCCTGGAGCTTTCACCTGAGAAGTATGTACTCGTGGCTTTTACTCGCAAAGCGATGACCCTGTTTGCTTTGCGGATTAATGACCATAGTGTACCATACAGACGAACGCACCTATTTCTTGGCGTCATCATTGATAGAGACTTGTCTTGGAGCCCCCCCGTCTCGTACAGGACAAAGCGTTTGGTTGCCATTGTGGACCTTCTCGCGTTGTGGACCATAATTTTTAGCCCCCTACTCCTTTCCCCCGTGCAGGGTAGCCAACCGGAACTACCTCTGATTAACCTCCCTGCCTTTCTACGCACCCTTTCTCTCTCTCTCTCTCTCTCTCTCTCTCTCTCTCTGTGAGAAAGGCCAGCAAGCTCGCTCAAACTAACATTACGCTATAGTGTTAAAAGTGTTAAAAACAATGCCTTTGTATTCGATATTTCGGCTTTGTATTTGACGTTACTTCGCGTTCTATACAAACAAAGAGAGCGGCAATAAAAAAAGAGCCCAATCTGGTTGTTGCGGAACGAAGCAACAAGGACCGCAAAGGACAAAAATAAATTATGTCGTGCAACA
>NW_023606363.1:0-25683 GCF_013339745.2 Dermacentor silvarum
TTTAGTGGTGTGTGGCGCGACCCTCGACCCGACTCCGTGGGGGTTGGACCCAGCCCAGGCAGTGTACACCACTAGTACGCCGGGGTCTGTTGCCGCGGGACCAGCGTTGGGGGTTCGCTGCTTACCTAGTCCGGGAAAGAGGATCCTGGAGGTTGAGCCGATGCCGGGTGTTTGGACCTTTACGGCCCCTCGTGGAGGCAACACACCTCTTTGGCCCCGCTTCGCGTAGACGGCACCCCCGGACTGACCCACCGGGGAAATCGGTAGTCGCCTTTTCTGTCTCTCTCTCCCCAATCTTCGTCTCTCTCATACTTTTTCGCCTTTCCTGTCTTCTACTCTCTTCCATTTACTTCCTTTTTTCGCTGGCGGCAAGGGTTAACCGTGTGTGGCTACCCTACCTTGGGTACACCATATTTGGGTATAGTAGCGGCGTACGACTGGCGTCGTGCAGACTTGTGTACAAGCTCTGCCGCGTCCCCTCGTTGGGCTCCATGGTGGGTGGTCGGCGCTGTTGCCGAATATACACACCTTCTTATGGCAGCGCAAACCTCTGTTGTCTATGATCGGCCTCTGAAAAGAGGCCGCACCGAGCAACGTTCCAGTTCTCCTTTCGGAGCAACACCCCAACATTCCCCAAGTACCATGTAGTCCATAGTGAAAACAACACACCCGTAAGAAAGCTCTCCCCTTCCCTGGTGGCCAAGTGCCTAAAAGACAAAATTGGACCGACATATAAAGCCTCAAAATGTCTAGCGGGACCTCCTCCTAGAACTAAATGACAAGACCAAGTACAAATCTCTCGGAACTTACCAGTATTGGCGATGCCACAGTTACAATTTCAGCCCACAGAACTCTAAATACAAGCAGGGGTGTGATATCCGAGGAGGACTTCCTTGGCTTGAGCGATGAAGAACTGCTGGAGGGTTTCCAAACAAAACGTGACCAAAGTACAAAGAATTGTCATCCGCAGAAATGATCAAGAAATTCCCACAACATGTTATACTCACCTTTGGAACAAGCGATGCCTACCTCTCTCAATGCAGGATATGTAAAAGTAAATGTCAGGCCATATATCCCGAACCCCAGACGATGTTTCAAGTGTCAAAGGTTTGGACATGCTTCACATGCATGCCGAGGACAAACAACCTGTGCTAAATGCAGCTCAAATGAACATCAATCTGACAATTGCACTTCTTCTCTACACTGTGTAAACTGCAAAGGGGACCATGCAGCTTACTCGCGGTCCTGTCCTTGCTGGAAAAAAGAAAAAGAAGTAATTGCACTAACTGTGAAAGAAAAAATCTCGTTCTACGAAGCTAGAAAGCGATTGTCTTACCTTTCTAGAAGAAGTTATGCCGAAGTGACGCAGGTGGGGGCAGCGTCACAGAGGCCTCGGGAGTCCTGCGGGCCCACACACAGTGGTCCTGCAGTCACCCCTCCCGCCCCCGTGGGTGGAAGCAGTCAGCGCTGCTCCACCCTCTTCGAAGGCCCGCAGACACCAGTCTCGCAGGGCCCTAAAATCATCGAACCCCAAGGCCCGAGACACGTGTCTCGGCGCCCACTCTCGGTCCTCCAGCGCCTCAGGGAGAGCGATGGAGGTCGACTCAAAACCCCGGTGTCGTCGACGCCGAAGGACAAGCGCTCTCTCGAGCGCGCAAAGAGGGACAAAGTCCCAATAACCACACTAATTAAGAAAGTGGTAACCTAAAGGTTATCGCTCCTTTGTATTAGCCTTCTCCACATCTATGTCACCTAACATCTTATTCAATCGTAATGCCATCTTTTACCTTTCAGTCTTAAAATGGCTTTTATTATCCACTGGAACTGCAGAGGACTATTACGCAACTTAGGTGACATCAAAGACATGCTAAATAACTTCTCTCCTGTAGCCTTGTGCTTGCAGGAAACAAACCTAGGCGAAAAACATAAAAATTTTTTAAAAGGCTACACTGTGGTACGGCGCGACCGTACCCAGGCGAGCCGGCTTTCGGGTGGTGTAGCCATTGTTCTGCAGGGAGGTATAGCAGCCAGAGAAATTGCCATTAACAGTCACATAGAAGCCGTTGCTGTCACCATTTTAGCACACAAAACCATCACCATTTGCTCACTATACATTCCACCACACGCACATTTTACTGTAAGAGATCTAGAGTTAATTTTAAACAGCTACCCGAACCTTTTTTAATAGCGGGTGATTTTAACGCACATAACACTTTGAAGATTTTATCTTAACAAATGACATATGCCTTTTAAACACTGGCGCTGCAACTTACTGCTCCCCAAGCACAGGAGCTATGAGCTGTCTTGATCTGGCGCTGTGCTCCCCATCCATCTTTGACGACTTCCAATGGAGTGTAATCGACAATCCCTACGGTAGTGACCATATGCCTTCTATCATTCAAAAACATCCCTTCTCCCTACCACACCATCAAGATCACCCCGTTGGAAACTCCATCTAGCATGGCCTCTCTTCACGGAAAAGGCCAGTCTGGATGACATACCAGATAGTCTAAATATAGATGAACTAATGAAAAAATTACTGCCTGTATACTTGCTGCAGCAGAACAGACAATACCTCAATCCTCTGGCTTTTTAGGAAGTAAATTAAAACCCTGGTGGACGAACGGATGTACAGAAACTAAAAGCTACAAAACAAAGCGTGGGGTATCTTTCGGCGATACCCAACACAAGATAACCTCCTATTTTTCAAAAAAGCAAAAGCGAAAGCCAGGTACACACGCAGGCAAGCCGAAAGACAGTCATGGAAAATTATGTATCATCCATAAATAGCTCGATAACATCCAAAAGAATGTGGGATCAACTTCGTAAGTTTAGAGGGAACTACACTCCTTACACGATCCCCATACTCTCACCTCCAGGCAAGCAAACAAACTTAGAAGAACAAGCAAATATATTAGGCAGCATTTCCATAACATATCAAGCTCAGTAAACTACTCTCCTAAATTTCAAACATATAAGCAATCAGCAGAAAAACAAAAGCTTCCGACAACAGGAAGTTCCGAGAGATCGTATAACGCCCCCTTAACACTCCAAGAAATCAACAGGACTACTAGCAAAAAAAAGACCCAGCAGAGTCGGTCTGACCTGGCACAGTCGTGCATTATGCGTGCTTCGACTTCTCTTTAAAGTCATAACTTGCTGGAAATTCATGAATCGGGGAAAATGCCAAAATGGATGAAGGAAGAAAGCTAATAGTCCCTTTCTTGAAAGCTGGAAAACATCCCACAACAGCAACCAGCTACAGACCTATAGCACTCACAAGCTGTCTTGCAAAGTCATTTGAAACAGTTATAAACATAAGATTGACATACGTCCTTGAAACCGAGAACCTGCTGGACAACCACCAGAGTGGGTACAAGAAAGGTTGCTCTACAACAGACCACCTAGTTCGGTTAGAACACGAGATACGTACTGCTTTTCTACACAAACAGTACTGTCTCACAGTCTTCTTCGACTTAGAAAAAGCGTACGACACAACATGGAGGTTGGTATTTTGAGGGATTTAGCGGATTTAGGGATCCGCGGTAGAATGCTTAAATGTCTAGCTGATTTCATGTCCGACCGAACCTTTCAAGTGCATTTAGGAACGGTGCTGTCACGCATATTCATTCAGGAAAATGGTGTGCCACAGGGATGTGTATTAAGCACAACACTGTTTGTCGTAAAAATGAACTCCGTAAATAATGTAATCCCCCCTCTGTAATGCACTCGTTATATGTGGATGATCTACAATTTGCGTGTCGTGCATCGAACATGGCAACCTGCGAATGGCAAACTCAAATCACATTAACAAGCTCACACAGTGGGCATCTGAAAACGGTTTTCGTTTCTCAACGGAAAAACTATTAGTGTTGTCTTTTCACAAAAAGAGGCCTACAACCAGATCCCATCCTTAAGTTACAGGAAGCCGTCCTACCGGTAAAACAAGAACACAAGTTTCTGGGTATTCTGTTTGATAAAAAGTTGAACTTTCTGGCCACATAAATTGTCTTAAAATTAAAGGAATAATGCACTTAACATCCTCAAAGCCTTGTCCCGAAGCGCTGGGGCTCTGACCGTAAATGCCTGCTACACATATACCGCTCTTTAGTACGCAGCATATTAGACTATGGTAGCATCATATATGGTTCAGCCAGACCATCTTACATCCGACGACTTGACCCAATTCATAACCTTGGACTGCGACTGGCAAGTGGCTTACAGAACATCACCTGTCCAGAGTCTATACACTGAATGTAATGAGCCTCCTTTACAGCAGCGCAGGGCGCTACTAACGTTTTCCTATATACTCAAATCCAGTCATCACCAGAACATATATGCTACAACATCGTCACACAGTGCAACTCACGCTTACACTACACAAATAAACCGAACATGATTAGACCACTTCTGCTGCGATATGAGGAATACTGTCGCGATTATGACATTCCTCTTGAGGTCCTTCAGGTTGCTAAAAGGCCACAACGATTACCCCCGTGGTGCGAACTCATACAGTTATGTGACTGGGCATTAACCCCTCTAAAGAAAAATGACACCCCGCACGAACACATCATACAAGAATTCCGCGCTCTTCAGCAGAATATAAAAATTACATGGAATTTTACACGGATGGCTCTAAAACAAAAGAACACGTTGGAGTGGGGATCGTGACAAAAATTACGAAACAAGCATTAGACTACCACAGCACGCCTCAGTTTACACGGCCGAGGTCTACACGCATATGGACCGTAGTTAAAAAGATCATCGCTGACAAACAGGAAAACACAGTCATATACACTGATTCCTTAAGCACACTGAAGGCTCTACATGTGAAATCTGAATGTGAACCCCTATTAGGGGATATTTTAAATCTGGTACATCAAACAAGTATGGCAGATCAATCAGGTTTGCTGGGTACCAAGCCATGTTGGAATACCGGGTAATGAAGAAGCTGATAGATGCGCGTCAATGGCAGCACACAAAGACATAACAAACACAACACTCCCATATAGAGATTGTATCCGTGCGATTCGGAAGGCCTTGAGGTCAAAATGGCAACACGAATGGGATCATTATACCAACAACAAGTTACATCTCACTAAACCCGTACTTGGCGAATGGAAGTCATGTAGTCATCAGGAACGGTTCATTGAAGTAGTCTTATGTCGACTACGGATTGGGCACACACACCTCACACACAACTTTTTACTCACAAAAGAAGACCCACCTATATGCGAGAATTGCCATGAACCGCTCACAGTCATGCACATTTTACTGACATGTAAACATTTCGAAACAGAGAGACGAAACCTTTTGCAGAACTTATACATTACACATACCGTTACACCCTGCCTTAGTTTTAGGAGATGATGCACTAGTGCCATTACCACACCTTTTTAATTTCTAGAAGTTACTGGCTATTTAAACAGGCTATAGACAAACACAGCCTTTGCTGCTTAAAATTTTTATTCATAACACCTTGTGTTTGGCGCAGCATAGCCTTAGTCGCTTTTGCGCCACTAAACCCAATTAACTAACTAACTAGCTTCCAAGTGCTTGTTGTAGAGGTCGATTAAAGGGACACTTAATTCTTTTTATGTATTGTTCTTATTGTTTAGGTAGTGACTAAGTGCTCTTTTTTGATCATGTTCCCCGCTTATGGATAAGCAAGGAACTCTCCAACCGGGTTCCTTGAGGGTAAATAATTGTCCTATGCATCTTTCTTAACTGCAAATGGTGTCATCCACTTTAGTGGCTCATTCTCCATCACTATCACAGGTGTAAAACGAATGCCAATTGCATTTTATGCTGGCATAGTACTGCCAGTAGATTGCACTGGCACTCAGAAGCTTGTCTTATTTCATTCTTAGTACATTACGGATGTAGGTAGGTCCTGTCTCGCCTCGCTTTAATAAAATGTGTGGCCTACGAGGAACCTCTTCTGTTGAGCACAGCGCCCACTGCTCTAGCCACTAGGCAACAATCACTGCTTTTCTTTGTTCTTTCATTGACATCAGCACAAAACACAATAGTATATAGCTATTCAGCTGTATAACATTATCAAAACACGCACTTTCAAATGAACCAAATCATTAAAAACACTGACCCACTCGTTGACTTTGAAGCATCAAAATATGGCATGGGCATATGGCATGGGCATACAGTGCGACTTTGCTTGTTATCCTTTTAATTGTCATCACCAGCCATCATGGTGGTCGCACACAAAAAATCATTCAGCAGCTTTCTGTAAAAAACATATTGCCCCTTTGTGTAAAGCCTGTTCAGCCGCTTTATGTGCATTGTGAGAATCTCTGGCATCAGGCATACCTCATAAAGTGAAGTAGGCTGGGGAGCATTTCAGTATCCCAGAACACTCTGTTGTAGGGTATGCACTGAAGGTGGATCTTGTTTGGCCCAAACCAGACAACAAAGTCACACCAATTGTGACCTGTGATGGCCATCTGTCCTTGAATTTGAAAATAATATTCATGGTCAGTTTTCAAGGCAGCCTCACCATGTTCTAGCCTACAGCAAAATTTACTGTCTTCGCAGGCTTCACCCATAGTTTGTCCCCGTTTGGAAAACAAGCACTTAACTTCCAGAATGCCCTCCTCTCCATCCGTTGTCACAACTCGGTCTGGTGATGCAGCCAGCTGCAGATGGTCCACTGTGTACATGCAAGCCTGTTTCCTGCACTGTGACCTGCCTGTCTAGACTCCTTAGAAGGAGTGCATATGCCTAAACGGCATCCTTTTCGTGTACTCTTCCATACACCATTGCTTGAGCAGACACTCCCGCAGGGGCGTCGCGTAAGCAGGCGTTTGGTGTGTTGCGACAACCACGACCGAGCACACAGAGGGTTGGACCTTCCCCCACGTTAACCGTGCGTGGCTTAGCCGTGTCCGGGGGAAAGGGGATCCTGGGGGTTGAGCCCAATGCTGAGTGCTTGGACCTTAGGGCCCCTCAGCGAGCAACACACCCCTTTGGCCTCGGCTTCACGTAGACGGCACCCCCGGACTGACCCACCCGGGGAAATCGGTAGTTGCCTTTTCCTGTCTCTCTCTCCCTCCAACCTTCGTCTTTCTCTCTCACTTTCCATCTCTCCTGTCTCCTCGTCACTTCGTTTTACTTCCAATTTTCCAGGCAGCAGGGTTAACCTGGTGTAGTTTATCCAGCCTGGGTCTATTATATTAGGTTATAGTGGCTTGTACAGCTGGCGTCTTCGTTGCCTTCGGGTTTCGTAGCGTCCCCATGTTGGGCTCGGTGGTGGGTGGCTGGCATAGCTACCGAAATTATTGTTCCCTTTATGGCTTTTTCGTCATTCCCCCGACTCCCCGATCGCCCTCTTTCCAAGAGAGGGCGCACCGATGACTCTCTGAAGCTTTTTGTCCAGACCAAAGAAATATACCCGAAGTACCACGTGCTAAGTTGTCTAAACAGTGATAAAACTGCAAGAACACTATCACCATTTGTCGTTGCGAAATGCCTTACTGAGAAACTAGGTCCCGGCTATAAGGTCACAAAAATGGCCAGCGGTGATCTATTGATAGAACTTAATGACAAGAATCAGTTCGAGAAACTGTCCGGACTTGCTGAAATTGGTAATACCCCTGTCTCGATGAACCCCCACCGATCTCTGAACAGTTCACGCGGAGTTATATCAGAACAAGATTTCCTTGACTTGAGTGAAACCGAGCTCCTTGAGGGCTGGAAGGAACAGCATGTGACAAATGTCCAAAGAATTAAGATCAGGCGGGATGACAAAGAGATCCCCACTAAACACCTAATTTTGACGTTTTGCACAAGTACCTTACCAGAATATATTGAAACAGGCTATCTGAAAATCAAACTTAGGCCCTACATTCCAAACCCTCGCCGCTGCTTTAAGTGCCAGCGATTTGGTCACGGCTCTCAAAGCTGCCGGGGCCGTACCACATGTGCAAAGTGTGCGTCGCACGATCATCCTGCTGACAATTGTACTGAGACACTACACTGCGCAAACTTCGACGGTGATCACCCTGCATACTCCCGCTCATGTCCTTCCTGGAAGAGGGAAAAAGAAATAATTACGTTAAAGTTCAAAGAAAACATTTCCTTTCAGGAAGCGCGAAAGCGCATTTCCTTCCTACATATCGCAGGGTATGCTGATGCGGCGCGTAAGGGGGCAACGCCGCAGCAGACTCCGGCATCAGCCCGGCCCACAAAGAGTGTGGCCGCGGCTGTGCCACCAGCCCCCCAGGCGACAGCAGCCAGTGCTGCTGCGCCATCTCTTAAGGAGGGCCCATCGACCTCTGGGTTGGTGGCCTCCAAGGCCCTGCTTTCTGAGGCAAGGCCTACCCTGAAAACACCCCGCTCGAATGAGCGGAAGTCCAGCGGCTCTCAGGAGTCGATGGACACAACTACAAGTCAGCCGGCGCACCCAGCGCCTCCTGAGCGGCGCGAATCTCGCGACCGCTCCAAGAAAGACAAAACACGGATTACGGGGCCTGGAAAGGCTCCGTAAGCCAATTGGACTCCTCTTGACACACAGCACAAGAAAACAAACAATATGGATACACAAATATTACACTGGAACGTGAGAGGTCTTATGCACAACCTCGATGACGTTAAAGAACTTCTACACAAATACAATCCAAAGGTGCTGTGTGTTCAGGAGACACACCTCAAACCAACACAAGGTAACTTCCTCAGGAAATACGCCATTTTCCGAAAAGATCGAGATGACGCACTCGCCTCTTCGGGCGGCGTCGCAATCATAGTGAGCAAAGATGTTGCTTGTCAGCAGTTTCTTCTCCGAACTCCTCTTGAGGCAGTCGCAGTCCGAGCGGTGCTCTTTCAGAAGTTGGTCACTATAACTTCCCTATACATCCCTCCGAATTACGAACTCTCTAGATCAGAGTTTCTAAGCTTTATCGCTGAACTTCCCCAACCATATATCGTTGTTGGAGATCTAAATGCCCATAGCAGCCTGTGGGGCGATTCTCGTTGTGACGTGCGAGGGCGCTTAATTGAAAACTTTCTTTTCTCATCTGATGCGTCCTTGTTAAATAAAAAAGAGCCCACATTCTACAGCGTTGCACACAAAACATACTCATCTATAGATTTAAGCATCGCATCAAGTACACTCATGCCATATCTGCAGTGGAATGTTATCAAAAACCCTTATGGGAGTGACCACTTCCCGATCATATTAACATTGACAAAAAGTGAAGAAAACTCTCCTCATGTTCCCCAGTGGAAGATTGATTCTGCCGACTGGAAGCAATACAGAGAGCTCACCCACCTAACATGGGATGACATCCGTAATCTTAACATAGACGACGCAGTAGCATATTTCACAGCATTTATTGTGAATATAGCTTCCATATGCATCCCAGAAACACAAGGAAAGCATTCGAAACGACGTGTTCCTTGGTGGAACAATGACTGTAGAGAAGCACGAAGAAAGCAAAATAAGGCTTGGGGACGCCTTCGTGACTCTCCAACAACAGAAAATCTCATAAACTTTAAAAAAGTAAAGAGTGAGGGTCGAAGAACGCGCCGCCGTGCTAAAAGGGAAAGCTGGCAAAAATACATATCAGGCATAAATTCTTACACAGACGGAAAGAAAGCCTGGAACCGAGTTAACAAATTAAACGGCCGGCAAACTCATCATCTGCCATTAGTAAACAACCAGGGAAACACTCTTGAAGACCAGGCTGATTTTCTAGGTGCCCACTTTGAGTACATTTCTAGTTCGGCCCATTACACAGATACATTTCTGCGGTACCAGCGGCAAGCAGAGCGATTGCCCCTGGATCAGAAAATAACACAGAATGAACCTTACAACCGTCCATTCACCATGGCGGAATTTCAGGCCTCACTGAGTTGCTCTAATAAGACAGCGCCAGGAAGAGACAGAATAGCTTATGACATGATCAAACACTTACACCCTGAAGCACACAAAACACTTTTGTCGATATTTAACTCCATATTCTGTGGTGGGTACATCCCGGCTGCCTGGAAAGAGGCAATAATAATTCCCATTCTCAAAGAGGGCAAGGACCCCTCTTCGGCCAGCAGTTATAGGCCTATAGCCCTAACAAGTTGCCTGTGCAAACTCTTTGAGAAAATGACTAACCGGCGCCTGATCCATTTTCTTGAAAGTAACAAAATACTAGATCCCTTACAGTGTGGCTTCAGGGAAGGTAGATCCACAACAGACCACCTTGTCCGCATCGAGACAAATATCCGGGATGCCTTTGTGCATAAACAGTTTTCTTGTCGGTGTTCTTAGACATGGAGAAAGCCTATGACACCACATGGCGTTTTGGAATCCTTCGTGATCTGGCAGGAATGGGCATCCGAGGGAATTTGCTGAACGTGATTCAAAGTTATCTCTCGAACCGCACATTCCGTGTTCGCGTTGGTAACGTCTTATCTCGTCTATTCACCCAAGAAACTGGTGTACCACAAGGAGGTGTGCTGAGTTGCACCCTATTTGTTGTAAAAATGAATTCTCTCCACACTGTGATACCACGCAAAATGTTTTATTCGGTGTACGTGGATGATGTGCAAATCGGTTACAAATCTTGTAATCTTGCTATCTGCGAGCGACAGGTGCAGCTTGGCCTCAACAAGATTTCCAAGTGGGCGGACGAGAATGGATTTAGACTAAACCCACAAAAAAGCACGTGCGTCCTCTTCTCGAACAAAAGAGGTCTGCAACCAGACCCCTCTGTTGACCTTAATGGAGAACGGCTATCTGTGAGTCATGAATATAAATTTCTAGGCCTCATCTTAGACTCTAAGTTAACTTTTGTCCCGCACCTTAAGTACCTGAAAACAAAGTGCCTGAAGGCTATGAATCTGCTGAAGCTCTTGTCACGCACATCATGGGGAAGCGACAGGAGATGCCTCCTTAGCTTATACAAAAGCCTTGTACGGTCACGCCTTGACTACGGAGCCATAGTTTATAACTCTGCAACACCTAGCGCTTTAAAGATGTTAGACCCCGTTCACCATCTGGGTATTCGGCTTGCTACAGGCGCCTTCAGGACTAGCCCTGTAGAAAGCCTGTATGTTGAGTCGGATGAATGGTCCCTGCATCTCCAAAGAGCATACTTAGCTCTATCTTACTCCCTGAAGGTAAAGGCAGATGTAGAACACCCATGCCATTCCACTATAAGCGACATATCGGCTGCCAGGCTGTATCAAAACCGGCCGTCTGTGAGGACTCCTTTGTCCATGCGTCTAGAAGCGTCGGCTGAAGAAACAGGCATCCTACTGCAGGAGAATGTCTTAACTGCTCCCAGTTGGCTTCCACCACCTTGGGAGTGGCAGACTATTGAGTGCGATGTCTCCTTCATAGAGATCTCCAAGCACGCACCTGAGACTCATATACGCTCACACTTTCTCGAGCTTCAGGCGAATTACTCATGTGCAGAATTTTACACAGACGCTTCCAAATCTCCTGCTGGTGTTGCGTACGCAGCTCTGGGACCGTCTTTTTCGACATCTGGTACACTAAATCCACATACAAGTATTTTTACAGCTGAAGCATACGCAATCCTCTCAGCAGTTAAACACATAAAGCGAATGAATGTTACCAAAGCAGTTGTGTTCACAGACTCATTGAGCGTCGTTAGAGCTCTAATGAGTCTACGAAAATACAAGAATTCAGTTTTTAACGAACTCTACAGCTGCTTATGCTCAGCCTACATGGGCAACCAAACGGTCATAGTATGCTGGGTACCTGGCCATAGAGGCATAAAAGGCAATGTAGCTGCAGACGAAAGTGCCACGTCAGTTGTTTTTAAGTATACAGACACAAACATACCTATCTCTCCCACAGACCTAAAGCCTTTCTTGCGCCATCAGTTGCGGAGATGTTGGCAAAGGCAGTGGGACAACGAAGTGTCAAACAAGCTACATATGATCAAACCAAGAATAGGGAAATGGATGTCCGAGAAAATGGCAAGACACAAGGAAGTGCTTCTTTGCAGGTTAAGAATAGGTCATACTTTTGGCACACACTCGTACCTCCTTTCTGGAAGTGATCCTCCAAAATGTGATAGGTGTGGCGACATTCTTACAGTCCTCCATGTTCTTGTCGAGTGCCCTGAAATAGAAGGCCAGCGTAAAAAGTACTTTTATCCCGCATATCGTGAGCACATCCCTCTTCACCCAGCATTCTTTCTTAGCCATGAGCCGCTTTTTGATTTTAATACAGTCTTAAAGTTTTTAGCAGATGTAAACATTTTACAAATCATCTGGCCAGGGTATCTGTAGCGCAACCTCGTCTTGCAGGCTGCAGCTGCAGTGCAAATGTTTGTACAGCAGGTGCCTCTCAGCCCTTGATTTCAAGGAACCACTTGAGGCACTAGTGCAAATGTATACGTTTTAATACATCATTATTTGTAACAGAATTTTTATAGTCATGGCACTAATCATTAGTCATTGTCATAATTTTAATGCCAATATATTTTACGCAATTTACAGCGACTTGCTTTTAGGCCTTTTTACAGCCATGTTACATCAACTATTTATCATTCATAGACCACTCTATGGTACATTGGAAAACTATCATCATTTGTCATGGCGCTCTTTGGCCATATCTGGCCCTTGCGCCAATAAAAAACCACATATTATTATTATAAATGCTCTCCTATTGTATAGGAGGTCACTGTTGTTTGCTTTCAAAAGGAATAGCATTGCCTAACTTCACATATATTTCTTACCTGATTGGCTTACCAAGGGCGAGGAGCACGCAGAAGTGGAGGCGGTAAGGTGGGGACGGGCGAGCGCAGTGAAAGTCGATAACCTGATGAGGAGGGTGTTGCCGGCGTCTGTGTTTGTCCTGCTTCTTCTTAGCTTTTGGTGTCTGCTAGAAAATCACGCCGGCGTGTAACGGAAAAGTAACAATGCAGCTAAAACGAATCTTCAGTGAAGAAAATTTGACACAGCGATGTCGTCTACGTGCCGAAAGGGCTCGACAACCATATAATGCCACTAAAAATTTTAATATAGGCAAATGAATCCATTCTCCACGGCAGCTCCGACTAGCCAGTGAGATAGCGATCGGCGGGTACCCACCTTCTATTCATGTCGGAACGGGGCAGTGTCCGGCTATTAAGAAGAAAAGTAAGTTTTGATCGACGTAATAATGCATCTTTAATGCATACACGCCACTTTGACGCAGTGATTTTTCACGGTTTTGGACGTCAGGTGACAGACAGGCGACGTGGGGGCAGCCCGAAAACTTTTGACCAATTAAAACGGCATATAATCGAAAAATAATATTATAGAGAAATATTGAAATTATAGAAATAATAATATAGAAAAAAGTATTTTTCTGATGTTCGGTCTCACATGCATTAGTGTGCACACGTCATATCAGAGTGAGTAGCTTTCGCGGTTTTTTAACAGCGGACCTCCCAGACGGCACATTTTCGTCCATGGAACATCCAAGGGACATTTCTTTCTGGACATCCGGACGTCCCGTGGACATCTATTTACCTCCACAATACATCCGATGGACATCCAGTGGATCCGTAGCCAGACCTTTTAACATTCATAGACCGGTCCCTGGGATATCCGAAGACGGATATTCGGATATTTCTCGCAGAATGCTCACGGACCTAAATTTTCGCTTCACGCTTTATTTGCTTTTTGACCCATAAGAAACCATGCAAGCCTACCATGAAAACACGATTCCAAGAGCTACGTGGAGTTTTTAAAACATTTATTTCGAAAATGTGAAAATAAAAGTACAAAACATAGATATTCGAAATATAGCAGCAAACTTACAGTAGTATAACACCCGCATGGTACATGAAATAATGTAACTAGACTGTTGTTCTTTAAGCAAAACCATAATGTAAAACAGATATTCGAAATACTGCAGCAAACACGCAGTAGTACAACACACGTGGGACAAGAATGGTCGCTGGCATACTAACACCCGCTTGGCACATGAAATAATGTGACTAGACTGCTGCTCTTTAAACAATGCCATAATGTAAAATATAGATCGGAGTATCACAGCAAACTTGCAGTAGTATAACACGCATGAGAAAAGAATGGTCGCTGGCATTCTAACACCCGCTTGGTACATGAAATAATGTAACTCAGCTTAACCTTTTGAAAAAGCACTAGTCAACACAAAGTGTAGGCCCTAGAATAGAACGCTTGGGACCATGATGTGACTAGCCGTAGTAGTATTTAAACATGATGACCTGGGGTGCTTGAACGCAACTTGCAGAACTAGAACACAGGTCATGACTAGGACCATAACGGCACGCTACTTACGGAGACTCGATGCAGTTCTCAGCTTTTTGAAGTAGTAGTAATGGGCTTAGAGTAAGAACACATCTGTTAATGGAATGCGACTTAGATTTTACTATTGATTTTTTTGTTTTCAACGAAGTTCCTACAACTCTAAACTCCCTAAAAATGCTGGCAAACCTTAGAGCCCTAAATTTAATTTGGTATAATGCATTTTCCACAGTCAGTCTCTGTTCTGGTCATCGGGAGATGGTCACAAAGGAGCAGCACATTGTTTTGACACGTACTACCGTTTGCTGTCGCTGTTTATGCTGCCTACCAGCTGTGAGGCCTTATGTAATACCAAGCAGATAACCGAGCAAGCCGGAGCAAGTGTCAAACCATCATCATGTGCTGCTTCTGTGTGAGCACTTCCCGATTACCAAAACCGAGACTGGCTGTGGGATATGCATTATACTGAATTATGTAAGGCACTGTGCGGCTTGCCAACATATTTTGTAGAGCTTAAAGTAATAGGACCATTGCATACAAAAAAATTAAAATGAGAAAATGTCAGTAGTCCTTAAACACAAAAAAGTCATACGTGAAAACAATTCACATTTCAAAGCAACTTCTGCACTAGAAACAAAATCGTGGCTCCAAAATAAAACTTATGCAACTAGAACACACTCTGCAGCTCTTATATATATGCAAGTAAAATACAGATCTTGTAAGCAATACTCTTCTGCGGAACCTAAAGCACCGTACAACACCTGCAGGTGCTATAAAACTCAGGGGCACTTGAATAAATAGTGCAGTAGTAAACACAAATTATAAAGCTTCAAAGCACCTCACTTAACCAAAGGGTCTACAATAAACTCGAATACCTTACAGTACCTAGAAAAACACTCCATGGGGCAAAAATGCACCTATGGTATTTAGATAAGAACCTCAGTGCTTGAATAAAATTTGATGGCATCTTGAAGAAACACATGGTTTCAGAACAAACATCATACGCCCTCAAATGCAATTGAAGGGACGAAAATACAATATGTGGCTTATGAATATGTGACCAAAATGACAGTATTGTAGGCACAACAAAACTACATGTATAGGATGCACATTTCTATGTGTTATCACACGCATAGGACGTATAGTTCTGTGTGTTTTCGACAAAAATTAAACAAACCGTCGAACTATAATGTAACTCGCACAAAAAGAAAACTAACAAGCAGAAAAAAATTTGAAAAAACATGAATTCACTGGTAGTTGAATGGCACTGGTGCAACTACAAAGAAATGATGGCTCTAAAAGGAACTAAAGGTACTGGAAAACCTTACAGTACTTAAAAGACACTGTGGGATAAGAATGCACTTATAGCATTTGAATACCTCTAATACTTGAACAGAATTGGTGGCATATTGAAGAAACATGTGGCTTTAGAACATTCGTCATGGCCCCCAAATGCAACTGAAGAGATAAAAATACAATCTTAAAATAAGTCTTGTAAGCAGAACAAAGCTACACATAAAGGAAGTACAGCTCAGTATGTTTAAAAAATTAGAACCCACTTTGGGAGACTAGAATGCTACTCATAGCATTTGAATACAATACATTCTCAGGTGCTTGAACTTGTGGAACTTGAAGGCACTTGTATGTGGGTGTTCATGGGTCTGGCATGCAACTTCAGCATGCAAGTCTTCAGCACACAACACGACTTCCTGTGACGGTCGTACTTCTGCAATCCAACAACCCTAATGGAGAGAGAGAGAGAGACAATTTGTTAGAGGATACACAATTTGGTCAGCTTCAGATAAAGTTCTCTAGTCTGCTACTCTGCTCAGAGGAAAGAGAAAGAGAAAAAGGGCAGTATGAGGGGTAATGGTATAGTGAAGGGTGTCGAAACCTCACAGACAGCACAGTAAATATGCAGCATTTTCAACAACGGTACAGTCGAACCCGGATATATCGAACCCACATTAACGAAATATTGTGTATAACGAACAGTAGTAAAACACCCTTGAAACTTTTTGTATAGAATTTTTATTTTATATATTGAATTACCTACATATCTAACTTTTTTTCGATCCCATTCAGATTTGATATATCCAGGTTCGACAGTATTTGTGGCAGCACACAGCAAATTGTACAAATTATGCCATCCACCTAAATGCAACAATTCGGTGGCAGAAAAGTTATCCAGGTGCAGGGATCGAA
Source organism: Dermacentor silvarum (assembly GCF_013339745.2). NCBI lineage: Eukaryota > Metazoa > Arthropoda > Arachnida > Ixodida > Ixodidae > Dermacentor > Dermacentor silvarum. The sequence goes on from NW_023606363.1 coordinate 16,462, forward strand.
CCCAGGACTACTGCTTTTTGGGGCGGTGGTGTGTTTTGTTACCTAAGTGCAACAGGATCAAATTAGTCTTCGACATTGGAGTTTTGATTTGAATAAACAAAGGCGTTCCCTTTGTTGTGAGTTGCTACATATGGGTAGATGACATCATGCGTATTACTGAAAGAACCACTCCACCTTTGTGGATTTATGTGTAAACAACCGTAGATTGTAAACTAGCACTAAAGCTTTATTAAGCTCTTAAATTCATGTGCCAGTGGCGTAATTACAGCATCAAAACTAGCCAGTTTTCGTTGCATGTCTACTAGTAACCAGAGGCTCCTGCCTTTTTACATATCTCCTATAATGTGACATGCAATTCACTAACGCTTTATAAGTTTTCCTGCAAAATGTTCCTCATGTGCTCCAGAAAAATACTAAGCTGTGTTGTGCGCCAGTGTATTCGACAGCAAATTTTTGGTGGAAAAGTAAAGCAAGAACGAAACAATAAAAAATTGCAGCGGTGTGTTTGTGGTGGCTCAGAAGGGCCAGCATTTTGTGAGAGGAGCCAGTTCTTGTGGCAGCCTTTCGATTCTGCCTATAACTTTTATATGGTCCGTGTGATCACATGTCATGCAGGCACTGTCAGAAACCTGAAATAAAACACTAATCAGCCGCAAGTGGGTTAAGCTATCATCCCTGGAATGTGTTTTGGAGTGGCTGAGCAAGGCAGGCATAGTACGAAAAAGTGAAGAAAAAGCACGCATTGGGATCCAGTAGCCATGTGTTGAGATGCCGTAATGCTTAGGGTTGAAGAGGTTTTCAAAACGCAACTCCTTCTCATGCTTATGTCTTGTCGACCTCCTCATGCGACGGTTTTTATTCCTACCCTTACTCAAATACTCCAGAACACCTTACAATATCAACAATGCAAACCACTTGCTGACATTTTTCTTTCAAGTTATCACGCTGACATGACATCACCACACTAACAAAGCTCTTTAAGATGACCCACCGTGGTTGCTTAGTGGCTGTGGTGTTAGGCTGCTAAGCACGAGGTCGCGAGATCAAATACAGTCCATGGCGGCAGCATTTCGATGGGGGTAAAATGCGAGAGCACCCACGTACTTTAGACTTAAGTGCACGTGAAAAAGCAACAGGGGGGGGGGGGGGGGGGGGTCCAAATTATTCGAGTCCCCCACTACGGCGTACATCATAATCAGATCGCGGTTTTGGCACGCAAAACCGCACATTTTTTAATTTAAATGTCATTAATAACAAGCTTATTGAGGATTATCCTACAATGTATGACGTCTGCTAGATTGAATAACATTGTATAGCTGAAAAAATTGCTGCTATCACTGCTGCTTTGTATTTGGGTATTTTTCGAGCCACCCACTGCAATGGCTCATACAGATGCGAATTTATGAGGCAATGTTCTTTGCACACAACAGAAAACGAGATGCTCTACAAAATGCATCAACATTACTATTCATGTACTTCAAAACAATGTAACCCGAGCAAATGTACGAGTGCGTTTCCATTTACCAAGTAAATGGAAGCGCACTCGAGGACGGCAGAAAACTAGGTGGGGGGATGAAGTTAGGAAATTTACAGGCACAAGTTGGAATCAGGTAGCGCAGGCCAGGGGTAACTGGAGATCGCAGGGAGAGGCGTTCGTCCTGCAGTGGGCATAAATATAGGCTGATGATGATTTGCCTTTACCTAAACGAACACCATGACTTCAGTGCAACCATATCGAAAATGTGCACTAAGCCTTTTAAAACTATAAAGTAGCAATGTTTGATATTTAGTGCGGCATGCAAGCCAATACATTTTTGCAGATGTTGAAAGTTTGGAAGAACTAAACATGCAAGCCATATTGACGCAGACAAGGTTTATACTTTTAATGTAGGAAAAACCATAACGCAATTTAACTAGCATTAGAACACTTCGCCATTCTGTCCTCACCTTCACGTATCTCTGGCCCCATCTCTTCCATTAGTCCTCTCAGGAGCATGACAAAGCCATGATTTAGTGGTTGACTCGACATCATCTCGTGTACTTTGTGGGAAGCGCTTCCTGACAGCAGCTGGAACGAAGCAACAAATGTACATCAATAACTAAAACAGTGTCCATCTACAGTGCAGTTTAAAAGCAACCGAAAGGAAGCTTTCACCTCTGGTACCGGTTTCAGAAGTGCTGTGCTGATGTAAAAGTGCCAACACGCACACATAGGTACACTAACGGTGTGGCCTGCTCTTTGTCGGTATCGTTGTGCGACATAAGATCGCATGCATTATGTTGCCTTATCTGATTTGACAGTTGAGTAATTTTTTTCAGTTGTCAGTGGTCCAGCTTTTTACTGTAAAATTCCAAGCAAGCGCCCCTACCCTGCGTAACTTTGCAAAGAAAGTGAAAACAAACATGTTCGCACAGCTCTCTCATTTTAAAGAAACGATGTCAATAAAAACACGACTATGCGGGAAGCAGAGACATTTTTCAGCAAGGCCACATTCGCAGTCTCGGCTCCGTTGACAGCCGCCGATAGCTAGGAGCTGGCTGGGCAGGCCTAGCTCATTGGGCCCTGAAATCGGAGAACGATAGCGCTTGCGACAGGACCGCATGCAGCTTGTAATAAAGCGCCTATGTTGGTCAGCACAACGCGTACACAATTATGTCGTGCTTAAATTGCATGGGTATTATCGACGCCGACGGAAGCAAACGCGCAAGCCAGGCAAGCTTGCGACCACTGGGTCACTGTATAGGCCGAGCTCGTTAACCGCCGGATCCGGGGTCGACAGCCGTTGAATTACCGTCCGCTACCGAGCAAGACCCCCCCCCCCCCCCTCACCTTTTCTTGGATTATCCTTCACCATAAAGGGCGGGGGGCTTGCTCGGAATTCTAAGGTAGCAGTGAAGCACTGTTTAAAGCACCCATAACACAAGAATTAATGAGCATTTAACGACATAAAAGATGACACCTACTAAACAAATGCTGACACAGTCGAAGATCAGAGAACTTCCTTTTTCCTTTCTTCCCATGCCACGAGTATTCAGCAGCCAGCTTATCGGCAAAGAGGTAAGCAAGCATACGCTTAACTGCCGCATTTGGGTTTCTGCCCCCAAGTTGCACAAGTTCGTTGATCTGAAAAAACAGAAGGAAGCCAACCAGGTTCAATATTCTAACACTAAATCATTTTCACACACGTAAGAGTTCTGCACTTTCAATGTACACTCTGCAGAGAAATTAGATGTACAGGTGTACATAAAATAATAAAATAGGCAACACGTGCCCCAGTGCCATTTCTAACAAGGCAGATAATGCGCATGTTTGCACATTACGTTCCCTCGAAGAAAATCATGCCATCAAAGAATGTGAACATGAAACCAAATAGCTGAAAAGCCCACAAAAAGAATCATTCAAGGAATTTTGCACGAAGTGATCTTTGTCGACCGCTGGCATATTTTCTTAAAGGAGACTGCGTACACGTGAGTGACATTGCGGCTAGTAGATATTTCAGCTCACCAAGACATTAACATCCTCTGGACCAAGTGATGCTTCAAAGTTCAGCAGCGCATCCACCGTCTCAAATGGCTGCTGCACTAGTAGAGCGGGTGCAGAGGTCACCTTGCCTTGAGCCATACAGGCATCCAGATTGCTCAAAATTTCCTGTGCAGTCAGCCTCACAATGTTTAGCAGCCAGAGTACCTGAGACTGAAATTCTGAAACATAAAAAAACGAGTTAATGATTACAACAGAGCAAACCTGATGTGCATGAACAAACATTTAGGCCATAAGGCACCCTCCGGACAGATCTCGCAATGTAAGTGTAATAGGATGGCAAGCAAGACAAAAAGGAATGCCTTCTGTTTATTAACATACTTGAGAACAACCAGTATACAAAAAGCATATATTAAAGGGGCGCGGAACCAGTTTTCTAACTAACCATATAATGGCCTCACGTTTAAAGTATGTTGGCCCACAAATCTAGCGGTGCAAAATTTTTTGTACTCCTTCAACCATAAGTGGAGTTAATACCCGACTTTCTCTCCCTTTTCGTCGCCGCTAGCATGCTGGAAGCTACACAGCCAATAAGCTCAGAGGGCAAAGCCCCATCAAAAAGTTCAGTGTCACGGCGGCGACAAGGCTCGTAGTGGCCTGGCATGGCGGCCACAGTGGGCTGCGCTATGCAGCATGCCGTTGCCATCACGGAGACCACGCGCAGCAGACGCAGCTCCTTGCAGTTGTAACATGAAATTACTTTCCTGTCATTTTGATATTGCATGCATGTATGTTTTTCATTTATTCAGCTCAAAATTAGCATTCATCCATTACTGAGAATATTCTTGCAATCGCGAAATCTGCCAGTTGCTTTCAATAACATTTCGATGACAACATTGCGGATGCGAGAGCAAGCGTCTGTTCACTGCTTTTGAGACGAGATTATAAATGCTCTGCTACATGCAGTGCACTAATATTTCGCTCACATTTTCACAGGAGCCTTGTTAACAGATCATTAACATTTTCTTACTATGTTCAAAAAGTGTTTCAGGGCCCCATTAGAACCTGCAAACAAGCTTTGAAGGTAGAACAAAAATGTACATGCACAGTGAACAAACGTAGACACTATGTAACTTTCTCCATGCACTGAGAAATATTCAATATAAAGTAGACACACAACTGAGGGTACACTCTTTAGAAAGAAACAAAATTCAATCTTCAAAATACATTTAAGGTACGCTCGATTCGCCTGTACTGCCTGAACCAGTTCACGTGGTGCTGCACCCTGCCATTCGTTTTAGTGGTGCAGCAATGGTGCCCACTGAACCACGCCGTTCGTTTCAAAAGGTCCAGTGCTGGTTTATGATGTTGCTGCACCCATTTCACTGTCGGTACCGCCTTGGTACAGGCGTACAGATGCGAAGCAGCAGCGCAGCAGTCGATGCAGCACACGGGCACAAGCGCCGTTAAAACCCCCCTTATGCACGTCCGATGTATCTACGCAAGTGTGACATGTATTTACACCCCAGAAGCTCATCATTCCTACGGTTCAGGACCTCTCAAACTTACGCACTCCATGCACATTAGTCGAACATAACGCCTGCACCTTGTCATTCGTTTCCAGTGTCGCACTGTGCCTGCACCGCATAAATTGAGCTGCACAACTTCTGAACTTCTAGTGAACCACCGTGAACTGGTTCACAGTGGTGCAGGTGAATCATTCTTTCTTCTTTGTTCTGTAGTGATTGCAGATGAACCTAGCATATACCACACAATATAAATTCTTTAGTGATTGCAGATCAACCTATACTATTCACTATACTCATTTTCATTCAGCAATTTTTTTTCCTAGGGATACCATGAAGCTGATGCATATGTGAGGAGAGGTCTGACCAGCATAGTGAATGCTCTAAGCTTTACCTGTATGGGGCTGCTCAAAGTTTGAAAACTTTATCGGACCTTCGTCACAGTGTGCTCTCACAAATGTTTTCAATGTACTTGTTCCAGCTCATGTGTTCCCTTAGCATTACCCCGAGGTACTAATAGGCATAAACATTATTAGGTACAGTATGAAGAGTGCCCAGGAGCGCTGTAATCAAGACGCGGCCACAGAGCGGGCAAGAAACCGAACATGGAGTGAATGGCCAGATTAGAAAGTTTTTTAGCGTGTTTTAATAATGGGAGACCTTCCATCCAGAGTATAGCAGACAGTAAAGTAAAAAAAAAGCTAAATAACAAAGGCACATTCTGGCTGCGGCACCCTTGTCTGCAAGCACACACAAGAGCGCTGGACTGCTCTAATGGTGGAAAAAAGTGACGTCAACTTGAAGCAATTTCCACAGAGCAGGTTCAAATTGAAGAGGAAGGTCTAACATATGGAGCAGGGCACATTATTTTTGGTCCTAATTAAATGGCATGTTCTGTGAAAGCTTTCAGCACATTTTTCTCAGTTTGCACTTTTTGGCCGAACAAAACCTTTAGGATAGCTATCGTTTCCAAACCTATTCGCCAAAACCTCCTTTCAGAGTAGTTTCTGGGCTGAAATTGTGTGAGGAACAAGATGAGGTACTTTTTACATTTATAAATTTTTCTTAACACAAAAAATTATATCATGACAGACATGAGACAATGAAAAAAATACTGAACATAACCTCTGTGAGAAGCTCTGAGGGCTTAAGGGGCAATGATATTCCATCGCTCCTGTGTAGATATGCAGGTGTTGCTTCGGATTCATGTTTTGGAGCTCTTAGGGAATAATGGGCACCCAAATGCCCTCTTTGTGTTGGGGTTGCAGGCGTTGCTTCAGTTCCAGCGGTGGTGAGCGGTCAGCCTCAATGCTGCATCGAGAAAACAAGACAAGTGCGTTTTGACTGGTGAAGAGTACTCGGCTACGACATATTTTCAGTTGTTCTGTAGTGATTGCAGATGAACCTAGCATATACCACACAATATAAATTCTTTAGTGATTGCAGATCAACTATCTGCTATTCACTATACTCAATTTCATTCAGCAATTTTTTTTCCTAGGGATACCATGAAGCTGATGCATATGTGAGGAGAGGTCTGACCAGCATAGTGAATGCTCTAAGCTTTACCTGTATGGGGCTGCTCAAAGTTTGAAAACTCTATCGGACCTTCGTCACAGTGTGCTCTCACAAATGTTTTCAATGTACTTGTTCCAGCTCATGTGTTCCCTTAGCAATACCCCGAGGTACTAATAGGCATAAATATTATTAGGTACAGTATGAAGAGTGCTCAGGAGCGCTGTAATCAAGACGCGGCCACAGAGCGGGCAAGAAACCGAACATGGAGTGAATGGCCAGATTAGAAAGTTTTTTAGCGTGTTTTAATAATGGGAGACCTTCCATCCAGAGTATAGCAGACAGTAAAGTAAAAAAAAAACTAAATAACAAAGGCACATTCTGGCTGCGGCACCCTTGTCTGCAAGCACACACAAGAGCGCTGGACTGCTCTAATGGTGGAAAAAAGTGACGTCGACTTGAAGCAATTTCCACAGAGCAGGTTCAAATTGAAGAGGAAGGTCTAACATATGGAGCAGGGCACATTATTTTTGGTCCTAATTAATGGCATGTTCTGTGAAAGCTTGCAGCACGTTTTTCTCAGTTTGCACTTTTTGGCCGAACAAAACCTTTAGGATAGCTATCGTTTCCAAACCTATTCGCCAAAACCTCCTTTCAGAGTAATTTCTGGGCTGAAATTTTGTCAGGAACAAGATGAGGTACTTTTTACATTTATAAATTTTTCTTAACACAAAAAATTATATCATGACAGACATGAGACAATGAAAAAAATACTGAACATAACCTCTGTGAGAAGCTCTGAGGGCTAAAGGGCCAATGATATTCCATCGCTCCTGTGTAGATATGCAGGTGTTGCTTCGGATTCATGTTTTGGAGCTCTTAGGGAATAATGGGCACTCAAATGCCCTCTTTGTGTTGGGGTTGCAGGCGTTGCTTCAGTTCCAGCGGTGGTGAGCGGTCAGCCTCAATGCTGCATCAAGAAAACAAGACAGGTGCGTTTTGACTGGTGAAGAGTACTCGGCTACGACACATTTTCAGTTGTTCTGTAGTCATTGCAGATGAACCTAGCATATACCACACAATATAAATTCTTTAGTGATTGCAGATCAACCTATCTGCTATTCACTATACTTATTTTCATTCAGCAATTTTTTTCCTAGGGATACCATGAAGCTGATGCATATGTGAGGAGAGGTTCTGACCAGCATAGTGAATGCTCTAGCTTTACCTGTATGGGGCTGCTCAAAGTTTGAAAACTTTATCGGACCTTCGTCACAGTGTGCTCTCACAAATGTTTTCAATGTACTTGTTCCAGCTCATGTGTTCCCTTAGCATTACCCCGAGGTACTAATAGGCATAAACATTATTAGGTACGGTATGAAGAGTGCCCAGGAGTGCTGTATTCAAGACGCGGCCACAGAGCGGGCAAGAAACCGAACATGGAGTGAATGGCCAGATTAGAAAGTTTTTTAGTGTGTTTTAATAATGGGAGACCTTCCATCCAGAGTATAGCAGACAGTAAAGTAAAAAAAAAACTAAATAACAAAGGCACATTCTGGCTGCGGCACCCTTGTCTGCAAGCACACACGAGAGCGCTGGACTGCTCTAATGGTGGAAAAAAGTGACGTCGACTTGAAGCAATTGCCACAGAACAGGTTCAAATTGAAGAGGAAGGTCTAACATATGGAGCAGGGCACATTATTTTTGGTCCTAATTAAATGGCATGTTCTGTGAAAGCTTGCAGCACGTTTTTCTCAGTTTGCACTTTTTAGCCGAACAAACGGTTAGGATAGCTATCGTTTCCAAACCTATTCGCCAAAACCTCCTTTCAGAGTAGTTTTCTGGCTGAAATTTTGTCAGGAACAAGATGATGTACTTTTTTACATTTATAAATTTTATTACACAAAAATTATATCATGACAGACATGAGACAATGAAAAAAATACTGACATAACCTCTGTGAGAAGCTCTGAGGGCTTAAGGGGCAATGATATTCCATCCGCTCCTGTGTAGATATGCAGTTGTGCTTCGGATTCATGTTTTGGAGCTCTTAGGGAATAATGGGCACTCAAATGCCCTCTTTGTGTTGGGGTTGCAGGCGTTGCTTCAGTTCCAGCGGTGGTGAGCGGTCAGCCTGAATGCTGCATCAAGAAAACAAGACAAGTGCGTTTTGACTGCTGAAGAGTACTCGGCTACGACACATTTTCAGTTGTTCTGTAGTGATTGCAGATGAACCTATCATATACCACACAATATAAATTCTTTAGTTATTGCAGATGAACCTAACTGCTATTCTCTATACTCATTTTCATTCAGCTTTTTTTCCCTAGGGATACCATGAAGCTGATGCATGTGTGAGGAGAGGTCTGACCAGCATAGTGAATGCCCTAAGCTTTACCTGTATGGGGCTGCTCAAAGTTTGAAAACTTTATCGGACCTTCGTCACAGTGTGCTCTCACAAATGTTTCTAATGTACTTGTTCCAGCTCATGTGTTTCCTTGCATTATCCTGAGGTACTATAGGCATAAAACATTATTAGGTACAGTATGAAGAGTGCTCAGGAGCGCTGTAATCAAGACGCGGCCACCGATGGTGGGCAAAGAAACCCGAACATGGAGTGGAATGGCCAGATTAGAAAGTTTTTAGCGTGTTTTTAATAATGGGAGACCATTCCATTTCCAGAGTGTTATAGCAGACAGT